>NC_092398.1:8733252-8933234 GCF_030028105.1 Mobula birostris
GGATTGGCTCTGTCTGGCTTTGTGGGTGTGGAATCATTTTTGTGAAGTTCAGTTTTTCTTCTTTTTATGCACATTAGATGTTTAACGGTCTTTTTTTAACAGCTTCTATTCGGTTTCTTTGTTTTGTGGCTGCCTGTAAGGGGACGAATCTCGAGGTTGTATATAGTATACATACTTTGAAACACTGGCTTGTTCAGTAATCTAGATTTATAAGGTCAAGGACAATTTGTGAATTAGATCTTCCCACTTCAAACAAGACATTTCGATCTTCCAGCTTGTAATCCTTCTCCTTCCCCCAACTTCTAATTCTGACGTCAGCCCCCTCCCTTCTTTTCCTGTCCTAAAATGTCATCTGTTTATTCCCTTCCCTAGCTGTTGCCTGACTTACCGGGTTCCTCCAGCATTTTTGTGTGTGTTGCCTTGGATTTCCAGCATCAGCAGATTTTCTCGCGTCAAGGATTTCAAGGCCTGACCTGCCAGTTAATTTCTGCATCTGAGTCGGCTGACCTCAAAGTCAGAGAACCTTGAGGGCTCGCGGCACAGCACTTCCTCAGTATCTACTGAATATTGAAAGACCGTGATAGAGTGTACGTGGAGAGGATATTGTTATATTGCTGCCCCAGGATTATAAATATTTTTTAAAAATTTTTTATTTAAAGAAAAATTCCCTCCCCCACTTCCTATAAATTTTACGTCAGTCATGATTCTAGGTTGAATGGCCTCCCCATAGAGTACAATGTTGTGATTTATTCTCTGAAAACTCACTGGTGGTCTGGAATTTACTTGCTGATCCCAAAGCGGGAAGTGACTGAGAGTCTTTGCTACAAAGGAAGAACTGACGGTGACCACGAAGGGAGCGTTTGATGCACCCTGTACATCTGGTCTTTCGAGAATTCATGCAGTATTCCAAAAAAAAAAGCAAAAATAAAGATGACATATGCTCCCATGGATTAACTTGTATGCATATGTGTGGAACGTAAAAGGGGGTGATGGAAATTGTTTCAAGCTACTAGAAATCAAACGGTTCCAAAGTGCCCAGAAAGCAATAGAAACTAAATGAAATTCCTAATGAACAGGTTATCCATTTCACGTTCCGAGAAAAGAACATAAAAATGCATTACTGTTAGCAAATTACCATCCAGAGTCTATTTTCCGCCTTCATTCTTTCTATCGGGGTGAATCAATATACATGCAAATACTCTACATATTGCATTAGGCTTCAGTGTTGCAAAAATTTATTGTGTGTGGAACCTCGGCTCTGACGAACACTTCTTTCTTGATATAACTCTCATCAAGCATGAGAAATAACTTCCATTTAGACTTACTTAATGACCTTTAAAAGCTGGATGACAAATTTTATGCCAAATGGACCGTTGCCTTTTTTTAAACCTGGGACTAATTTATGGAGAAAGTCAAGTTAAATGGTTACATCCATGAAACAAAGTTAATGGCAATCTTATTGAAACCGTTTTTCACAGCTGGGCTCAAATTCAGTCTATCTGATGTCTCAGCTGGTTGGAAGCTTACTGAGGGGATTCTTCACATTGAAAGCAGCAATTCTTTCCAAAAAAAATGTGATGGTTAGGTTTTTTTTTTGAAGTGATCTTAACTGTGAATAGTTCTGATCCCGCGGGCATCTATGTTTAATGTGAATACATTGCTCCATCCTGTTGATTTTCCACAAAGTATATTTACTATCGGTCATTTTCTTTTAAAAGCAGAAGAACATTGCAAGTACAAGCAAAATAGTTCAAAAAGTATACAGTTTTATGTGGAAAACCTTTCAGTATTGAGAGATGGGTTATGCAATGCTCTTTGACAACAAAGATTTTGCTTCCTGAATACTCTTGGGTCTATCCTGCGGAATATGGGCTACTGGACCCATTATGTAAATAATATTACAAAGAAAGCATGACAGCATCCCTACTTCCTCAGGAGTCTGCAGAGGTTCGACATGTTAATGAAAACATTGGCGAAGTTCTATAGATGTGTGGTGGAAACTGTCCCGATTGGCTGCATTACAGCCTGGTATGGGCACACCGATGCCTTGGAGCGGAAAATCCTACAAAAGGTAGCAGATTCAACCCAGTACATCAAAGGTGAAACGCTCCTAATCATTGGGCACATCTACATGAAATGTTGCTGTAGAATAGCAGCATCCATCATCAAAGATCCTCACCATCCAGGCCAAGCTCTTTTCTTGCTGCTGCCATCAGGTAGAAGGTACAAGAGACCCAGGACTCACACCACCAAGTTCAAGAACAGTTACTACCCTGCAACCATCAGGCTCTTGAACAAAAGGGGATAGCTACATTTATTTCTGTTTATATTGTTATTTCATGCTCGTTATTTATTGCTGTTTATTTATATCTGCATTTGCACAGTTTGTTTACAGTTAACAGTTCCTGATGTTTACAGTTTACAGTTACTTTTCTATAGATTTGCTAAGTATGCCTGCAGAAAAAGAATCTCAAGGTTGTTTATGGTACTCTGAGAGTGGGCACGTGGACAAGTGGTTAAGGCATTCGACTAGCGATCTGAAGGTCGTGAGTTCGAGTCCCAGCTGAGAGAACGTGTTGTGTCCTTGAGCAAGGCACTTAATCACACATTGCTCTGCGATGACACTGGTGCCAAGCTGTATGGGTCCTAATGCCCTTCCCTTGGACAACATCGGTGTCGTGGAGAGGGGAGACTTGCAGCATGGGCAACTGCCGGTCTTCCATACAACCTTGCCCAGGCCTGCGCCCTGGAGAGTGAAGACTTTCCAGGCGCAGATCCATGGTCTCGCAAGACTAACGGATGCCTTTATGTACTCTGATAATAAGTTTTACTTTGAACTTTGATCACGAAAATCACCATGAAATTTTCCTATCAAGCACCACTTTTTTAAAGTCACCAATAATTGTTATTTCAATCCACAATTCAAGTCAATTAAAATGTTGTATCCACACCGTTCTTTTGAACAAGAGGTCACAGGTTCGAATCCAGCCAGCTCCTTGCACACTTTCCATCTGTGCTGGGTCGAGCGCTGAGCTGGAAACTTGGCAAGGTTGCCGCTCGATGTGCCAAAGAAAGCATAGGGAGGGACTTGAACACAAGCTGTGAAGATTTCTATCTTGCCTGGGCATGCTTAGCTGGGCAGATGCTGCATGGCTGGACAGGTTTTAGAAAGGCTGTGAAAGCATCACGCACACATTGCATTGCAGTTACATATTAATCAGTTTGCAATCACATTGCTGCACATACTCTGTGTGCGTATTACAATAAAGTAATCGTATTTCCAGGAGTATTTGTGATAGCAAAATGTCTCACAAAATTGCAACAGCTGCAATACTTTCTATTATATTTGTGCCGAGTATACGCTTAGATCTCAAAGCGGAGCATGACTCATCTTGCTAAGAAAGCCTGTGAGGTAAATTTGGCGACCAAGACAAAGTCCAGGCACCTGACATTTGTTACGGCAACATGTGCTGTCAATCTTCGAGCACCGTGTTCTGTACGAGACCTTAGGCTCGATCAAGTTCCTTCCAGGAAAGACCAAAACATAGTCAGTCCCTCAGCATACCTGGGATGTGCGGAATGACAGGTTCTCTCTTTTTGCACTTTTTTTTATTACTATATATTCTCATAGTAATTTACAGTATTTGTATATATTGCAGTCCTCACTGTGAAAGGCACCAGCAGTACGCCAGAAGTTCAAGAGCGCCAGGAGGCAGAAGAGAATATCAGAATCAGGTTTAATATCACCGGTTTATATATCTTGAAATTTGTTAACTTTGTGGCAGCAGTACAATTAAATACATGATAACAGAGAGAAAAAGAAAACTGTGAATTATAGTAAGTATACTGTGTATATATATATTTACATTGAATAGTAAAATTAAATAAGTAGAGCAAAAAAGATAGAAAATCAAAAAAGTTCATGGATTCAATCACAAAGAAAAAGATCTGCAGATGCTGGAAATCTTGTGTGTATTGTTTCATGGGTTCAATGTCCAGTCAGAAATCGGACGGCAGAGGGGAAGAAGCTGTTCCTGAATCGTTGAGTGTGTGCCTTCAGGCTCCTGTACCTCCTTCCTGAAGAAGGCATGACCTGGCTGGTGGGGGGTCCTTAATGATGGACACCGCCTTTTTGAGACACCGCTCCTTGAAGATGTTATGGATACTACGGAGGCTAGTGCCCATGAAGGAAATGACTAATTTTACAACTCTCTACAGCTTACTTTGATCCTGAGCAGTAGCTCCCCCCAGCCACCATACCAGACGGTGGCGTAGCCAGTTAGAATGCTCTCCACGATATACCTGTAGAACTTTGCAGGCGTTTTCAATGATGTACCAAATCTCCTCAACATCCAAAAGAAACATGGCCGCTGTTTCCATAGCCACGCGCCCCCCCCCCCCCACCCCAGGCGACAGGAGACAGATAAGTGGGTGACTAGATAGAGGGAAGCACCCCTGTGGCTGACCCCCTCAACAATAAGCTGGGGGAATCAACAGGAGCTGTCCCTCAGGCACTGAGTCTGGCCCTCTATCTCAGAAGGGCAGGAAACTGAAGGGGATGGCAGCGTAACAGGGGACTCTATAGTCAGGGGGACAGAGGGCAAGGATTCAGATTTCTGGATCATTGGGACCTCTTCTGGGTCAAGTGTGCCTGTACATAAGGGACGGGTTGCCCTTGAGTCTGAGGGGGACCAATATCCTTGCCAGTAGGTTTGCTAGAGCTGTTGGGAGTGGTTCAAACTGATATGGCAGGGGATGGGAACCAGTCTGATAGAGCTGAGGATGAGCAAGTAGATGCTGTAATAGATAATATGAATGTAAGGAACGACAAGCCAATGATTGGGACCAACTGCAGACAGAGCAAAGAGTTAAGTTGTACGACAGAGATAAAATTCTTAAGGGCGAAGAACGCAGGACTGAAGGTGCTGTATTTAAATGCACATAGCATTCAGAGTAAGGTGGACAAACCGGTGACGCGATTGGAGATTGGTCGGTATGGTTTTGTGGGCGTCAATGAGTTGTGGCTGAAAGAAGGACATAGTTGAATGGCTGTACTATGTATTGAAAGGACATGCAGGAAGGCATTGGTGGGTGGCGTGGCTCTATTGGTAACAGATGGAATTACATCTTCAGAGTCAGTGAATGTCAAATCCTTGTAGGTGATGTTAAGAAACTGCAAGCGTTAAAAAAAACATTATGGGAATCATATATAGACCTCCAAATAGCCAAGATGTGGGGTTGAGATTGCAGAGGGAGCTGGAAAGGGCATGTAATAAGGGTAATGTTACAATTGTAATTGGGGACTTAATACACAAGGGAATTGGGAAAATCAGGTTATGTTGGATCGCAGGAGAGGGAATTTGTTGAATGCGTTTAAGATGGCATTTTAGAGCAGCTTGTGTTTGAGCCTACTAGGGGAAAAGCTATCTTAGATTGGGTGCTGTGTAATAAACCCAATTTTATAAATCAGTTTAATGTAAAGGAACCCTTAGGAGACAATAATTATAATATGATTGAATTCATACTGCAATTTGAGAAGGAGAAGTATAAGTCATATGTACCAGTAACACATGGAATAAAGAGAATTACAGAGGCACGAGAGAGGAGCTTGCCCAGGTGGATTGGAGGGGGATACTGGCAGGGATGATGGCAAAGCAGAGGCGGCTGAAGTTTCTGGGAATAGTTCACAAGGCGCAGGATAGATATGACCCACAGAAGAAGTTGTTCTCAAATAGCAGAGCTAGGCAACTGTCACTGACAAGGGAAGTTAAGGACTGCAGAAAAGCCAAGGAAAGAGCATATAATGTAGCAAAAGTGAGTGGGAAGTTGGATGATTGAGAAGCTTTTAAAATCCAGCAGAAGGCAACTAAAAAAGCTATAAGAAAGGAAAAGATGACATATGAAGACAAACTAGCTGATAATATGAAGCAGGATATTAAAAGCTTTTTCAGTTACATGAAGAGTAAAAGGGAGGTGAGAGTTGATATTGGACCACCGGAAAATGATGCTGGTGAGGTAGTAATGGGTGATAAAGAAATGGCAAATGAACTTAATAAGTACTTTGCTTCAGTCTTCACTGTGGAAGACACTAGCAGTTTGCCACAGATCCGTGCGTGTCAGGGAGCAGGAGTGAGTGCCATTGCTATTACAAAGGAAAAAGTGCTAGGCAAACTTAAAGGTCTTAAGGTGGATTAGTCACCTGGACTACATCCCAGAGTCCTGAAAGAGGTTGCTGAAGAGATAACAGATGCATTGGTCATGATCTTTCAAGAATTACTTGATTCTGGCATGGTCCTGGAGGACTGGAAAATTGCAAATGTCACTCCACTCTTTAAGAAGGGAGGAAGACAAAAGAAAGGAAATTATAGGCCAGTTAACCTAACTTCAGTAGTTGGGAAAGTGGAGTCCATTATTAAGGATGATGTTTCAAGGTACTTGGAGACTAATGATAAAATAAATCAAGGTCAGCATGGTTTCTGTAAAGAGAAATCTTGCCTGACAAATCTTTAGAATTTTTTGAGGAAGTAACATGCAGGGTAGAGAAAGGATTGGCAGTGGATGTCATTTACTTGGATTTTCAGAAGGCATTTGATAAGATGCCACACATGAGGCTGCTTAACAAAATAAAATCCTATGGTGTTACAGGAAATATACTGGCATGGATAGAGGAATGGCTGACAGGCAGAAGGCAGTGAGTGGGAATAAAGGAGACCTTTTCTAGTTGGCTGCCGGTGACTAATGGTCTTCCTCAGGAGAGGTAGGTAGTGCTGAGGAAGCAATGCGATTGCAGAAGGACTTGGATAATTTGGAAGAATGGGCAAAAAAGTGGCAGACAGAGTATAGTGTTGGGAAATGTATGATAATGCATTTTGGTAAAAGGAACAATAGTGCAGACTATGTTCTAAACAGGGAGAAAGTTCAAACATCAGAGATGCAGAGGGATTTTGGAGTCCTCGTGCAAGACTCCCAGAAGGTTAATTCACAGGTTGAGTCTGTGTTAAAGAAGGAATATGCAATGTTGGCATTTATTTCAAGGGAAATAGAATATAAAAACAAGGAGATAAGGCCAAAGCTTTATAAGACACTAGTCAGGCCACATTTGGAGTATTGTCAACAGTTTTGGGCCCCTTATCTCAGAAAGGATGTGTTGTCATTGGAGAGTCCAGAGGAGGTTCTTGAAGATGATTCCAGGAATGAAGGGATTAACATATGAGGAGTGTTTAGCAGCTTTGGGCCTGTACTCACTGGAATTTAGAATAATGCATGGGGATCTCATTGAAACCTACCGAATGTTGAAAGGACTAGATAAGATGGATGTGGAGATGTTGTTTCCTCTGGTGGGGGTAGCCAGAACTAAATTAAGGGGCGACCTTTGAGAACAGAAATAAGGGAGAATTTTTTTTAGCCAAATCATGGTGAATTTGTGAAATACTCTGCCACAGACGGTGGTGAAGGCCAAGTCAGTGGGTTTATTCAAAGCAGAAATTGATAGGATTCCTGATTGGTTGGGGCATCAACAGATATGTTGAGAGGGCAGGCGTATAGAGTTGAATGGGATCTGAGATCAGCCATGATGAAATAGTGGAGCAGACATGATTAACTGAATGGCCTAATTCTGCTCCTATGTCTTATGGTCTTATGGCTGTCTCTTCTTGATAGTTGCATTAATATTTTGAGTCCAGGTTAGGTCTGTAGAGATGTTGAAACCCAGGAACTTGAAACTGTGTTTGCTCTTACTATGGAGAAGCTGCATGCATGGCAAGCTGAAAAAGGTCTGAAGGTAGATATGTCACCTGCACCAGATGGACTACAGTCCACGGTTCTGAAAGAGGTAGCTGAAGAGATTGTGGAGGCATTAGTAATGATCTTTCAAGAATCAATAGATTCTGGAATGGTTCCGGCAGAATAGGAAATTCCAAGTGTCTCACAACTCCTTAAGAAGGGAGTCAGGCAGAATAAAGAAAATTAAAGGCCAATTAGCCTGACTTCAGTGGTTGGGAAGATGTTGGAGTCCATTATTAAGGATGAGGTTTTTCAGTACTTGGAGGCACATGGTAAAGTAGGCCAAAGTCAGCATGGTTTCCTTGAGGGGAAATCTTGCCTGGCAAATGTGTTGGAGTCCTTTGAGGAATTAACAGGCATGATAGACAAAGGGGAGTCAGTAAATGTTATTTACTTGGATTTCCTTTGTGCTGCTTAACAAGAGTCGCTGCTATTACAGGAAAGACACTGTCATGGACAGAGGTTTGGCTAACGGGCAGGAGGCAAAAGGAGGCCTATTCTGGTTGGCTGCCGGTGACATATTGTTCTGCAATGGTCAGTATTGGGATTGCTTCTTTTCATATTGTATGTCAATGGGTTGGATGACAGAACTAATGGATTTGTGGCCAAGTTTGCCGATGATAGAAGGATAGGTGGAGGGGCAGGTAGTGTTGGGGAATCAGGGAGGCTGCAGAAGGACTTGAAGAGATTGAAAAATGGGCAAAGAAGTAACAGCTGGAAGAAAGTGTTGGGAAGTGTATGGTCATGAACTTTGGTAGAAAGTATAAAGGCAAAGACTATTTTCTAAAGGGGAGAAAATTAAAAAATATGAAGTGAAAGGGGACTTGGGAGTCCTCATGCAGGATTCCCTAAAGGTTAACTTGCAGATTGAGTCAGTGGTGAGGAAGACAAATGCAAAGTTAGCATTCATTCCAAGAGGAATACAATCTAAAAGCAAGGATGTAATGCTGAGGCCTTATAAGGTATTAGTCAGGCCACACTTGGGGTATTCTGAACGGTTTTGGGCGCCTTATCTAAGAAAAGCTGTGCTGGCATTGGAGAGGGTCCAGAGGAGATTCACAGAATGATTCCAGGAATGAAAGGGTTAATGTATGAGGAGCATTTGATGGTTCTGGGCCTGTACTCACTGGAGTTTAGAAGAATGAGGGGCGAATCTTATTGAAACCTATTTATTGTTGAAAAGTCTAGACAGAGTGGATGTGGAGAGGATATTTCCCATAGTGGGTGAGTCTAGGACCAGAGGGCACAACCTCAGAATCCATTTAGAATGGAGATGAGCAGGAATTTCTTTAGCCGGAGGGAGGTAAATCTGTGGAATTGATTGCTATAGATGACTGTGGAGGCCAAGTCTTTGAATAGGAGGGAGGAGAAGATGGCAGCTTCTCCAGTGAATGATATCTGTAATCTGTCAAGCAGGGTACCGTGCACAATTCTGATTTGATGGAGACAGACATGAGAGTACGGAGGAACATCTGGAAAACTTCTGAAATGCCTGCTTCACTGCCACTGCTACTGTGTGGTAACCGGAATCTCTGGAGCTGAAGGCCCAATTCCTTGGCTTTGCTTGTTTCAGCGGCCGGGGTGAGGTCGAAGGCGCTCAGCAGAGGATGGTGCTTGGGAGGCTCAAAGTTTTCGGATGGACGGACTCGGTGTCGGCTGTGGTCAGGTGCTTTCAATGCTCGGCAAGTTGTCGGTGCCTGAAGGTTTATGGCAGGGAGTTTCTCCCTTTTGCCACCTGCTATCGGGGACTCGGGAGTCGATCGGGACCTGAGACTTTTTTTACTGTGCCATGGTCTGCTCTTCATCAAATTATGGTATTGCTTTGCACTGCTGTAACTATATGTTATAATTATGTGGTTCTGTCAGTGTTAGTCTTTAGTTTGTCCTGTTCTTCTGTGATATCACTCTGGAGAAACATTGTATCATTTCTTAATGTATGTATGCATTTCTAAATGACAATAAAAGAGGACTGAGTGTTCTCATAATCTAATATATTTAAACTGGAGGTTGATAGGTTCGTGATTAGTCAGGGTGTCAAAGGTAATGGGAAGAATGCAGGAGAATGGGGTTGAGAGAGATAATAAATCAGCCATGATGGAATGGCAGAGCAGACTCGATGGGCCGAATGGTTTAATGCTGCTCCTATGTCTTATGGTTGCTGGACTGCAGGAGGAAACCAGCGCTCCCGGAGAAAACCAACACACTCAAGAGCAGGACGTACAAAATTCCGATGGCGGTACGGATACTGAATCCGTCACGCTGAGCCGTAATCGCATCGCGCTAACCGCTATGTTACTATGGCGCCCCATGGAGGCGTGTTAAGGAGGGGCACCTCATCTTCTGACTTAGTGCACTGCAACTCACAGAACCAAAATGGTAGGCCTGTGTCTCCCTCCTCCGACGCTATCTGTTCTTCCGAGGAGTTCCCTCTAACAATCGCACAAAACGAGTTATATAGCCGTTAGCACATTGCCACATGTGGCATAAATTAGCTACTAGCTTTCTTTAATGTAGCAGTGGAATTAGCTGTAATTTGAGATTGTGAAAGGCTTATTGCAAAAGCAAGTTCTTTTTAATATTAATATAAAATACATTTTTCCAGGAAAAGCATAAATAAAAATGGTACCATTGTCAACACTAATGAGCCCTCTGATAAGCTGGCAAACCGAGCAGGACCTTTACAGAGGGAAAATGAAGGGACACACAGAAAACAACATTCTCGTCTTGCACTTTTGCCAGCTAATAGAAAATCCCGTTCAAACGTTAATTGAGTATAAAACGCCTCAAAAACAGCACTGAATGATCTCCTCTGCTGTTTACTGGGAGATACCACTCAAACTGGGATTAGACCATAAGACCATAAGACAATTCGGCCCATCGAGTCTGCTCTGCCATTTTATCATGAGCTGATCCATTCTCCCATTTAGTCCCACTCCCCCGCCTTCTCACCATAACCTTTGATGCCCTGGCTACGCAGATACCTATCAATCTCTGCCTTAAATACATCCAATGACTTGGCCTCCACTGCTGCCCGTGGCAACAAATTCCATAGATTCACCACCCTCTGACTAAAAAAATTTCTTCGCATTTCTGTTCTGAATGGGCGCCCTTCAATCCTTAAGTCATGCCCTCTCGTACTAGACTCCCCCATCATGGGAAACAACTTTGCCACATCCACTCTGTCCATGCCTTTCAATTAGAGCGACACACACACAAAATACTCAGCAGGTCGGGCAGCATCCATGGAAATGAATAAACAGTCAAAGTTTCGGGCCGAGACCCTCCTTCAGAGCTAAGAAGGACGGGGAAGGATGCCAGAATGAGAAGGGATTAATAACCTGGATTAGAAGCTATTTTGCTGTGGCACTTAAAGGTAGCGTAGTGCTCAGCTTAACACTTTACGGTACTGGCGACCCAGGTTCAATTCTCGCCGCTGCTTGGAAGGAGTTTGTATGTTCTCCCCGTGACTGCGTGGGTTTCCTCCGGGTGCTCTGGTTTCCTCCCACAGTCAGATGGTAGGTTAATTAGTCAGTGTAAATTGTCCCGTGATTAGGCTGGGGTTAAATCGGGGGTTGCTGGGCAGCGCGACTCGAAGGGCCAGAAAGGCTTGTTCTGCGCTGTATCTCAATAAAATGAAAGTAAATTCAATTATGAATTATATTAGCAAAACTGTTACAGAAACAGCAATGAAGAATCTGTCTACATCTGAGTGCAACGGTATTGAGCTGTGACATGCATGACAGACAGTAGTGAAAACCAAGAGGAGGCTACTGACATGATGAAGGAAGCCCTGAACACTGCCAGAGATGGAGGACCTTCATTGCTGCCCTAAACGCCAGCAATGGAACTGTAGTAAATAATTAAGTAAAAATTAAATTAAATTATAAATAAATTCTAAAAATATAGTAAGTAAATAGATAGGTAAATAAATGAAAATAAATAGATAGGGTTATATTCATTCTTAATAAAAGACACTAAGTGTGGGTAAAACTAAAGCATTTTTTTTTTATTTACAAGATGGTTCCTGCTCCGCACAATCGCAGGCGATTGGGTCATGGCTTCAGCTTGACCTGACTGTGTGTGACCAGCTCGCCCAATGTCACTTCCAGTTTTGGGAGCGAACCACCCGCATGGTACCCTGGGAACTGAAGTTCTTTATTATGGATGCATATAATAACAGAGATAGATAAACAAATAGATAAATAAATAAGTATCCATAATGGCTTAAAAGCTGCATTTAAAATAGGCATCTGTTAGTCTAGTGAGACCATGGATTTGCGCCTTGGAAGGTTTCCAGGGCGCAGGCCTGGACAGGGTTGTATGGAAGACCGGCAGTTGCCCATGCTACAAGACTCCCCTCTCCACGTCACCAATGTTGTCCAAGGGAAGGGCACTAGGGCCGATACAGCTTGGCACTGGTGTCGTCGCAGAGCACTGTGTGGTTAAGTGCCTTGCTCAAGGACACAACACGCTGCCTCAGCCAAGGCTCAGGGTTTAGCAATCTTCAGATCACTAGGCCAACGCCTTAACCACTTGGCCACGCGCCAACACTACAAAGCTACATTTACATATCCTTAAAACATCACAGCATGCATTTGTATCAGTTGATGTCAAATAGTGCTGGTTTTTGTTTTATAAATTAAAACATCCACTTAAAAGTCTGAACTAGGAGTAAAATTGCAGGAAATCATTAGCATGTTGGCACTTCTGCATTCAGAAACAGATGTAACATTTTAGATTTTAACATCTTATGTTTTATCAATGAACACTTATTTGCAAGTCAAAGGAAACCAATTTATTTAAAGTTGGCTCCGCTCCTCATAATTTCATTACTGGAGCAAATGATCTTCTTTCACTTTTAATTCATCTTGCCTCTGTTCAGCAACGATATTCTTCCAGATTTAGATCACACGGATACCTAACCAGTACAAGCCTTGATATTGGAAAGATAACCTCTTCTCCATCAAGAGAAAAGACTGTAAATTGCTTGTGAAGTTCCCACACCTATGCTAGTAGTGATTTAGTGGATAGTACCTCCCCAAGGCAGAACAGATTTAGAATCAGATTCAGATTTATTTATTAATGTACATGGGACATTAAACCTGATTTTGATTCTGAAAGGAACCCCAGAAGCACAATCTTCATGAAGAGTACGGCAAGTCTGTGGAATCAGCTGCCTGAGGAGGTGTTTCAGATGATACAATAGGAACTTTTATAAGACACATGGACTGTACACAGGCAAGAAGGGCTTAGAATGATAAGGGCTGAATGGATAGGCGGTGGGATGGAGATATGTCTCTTCCAAAGGAGGTGGAAGGCACTTCTTCCCTTCACTAGCCTGTAGGTCACCCTTGGGCAAGATGTAGCACCTGCTTAGCTCCCCAATCAGGTGAAACCACGGGAGCAGGTGGTGGATGGTCGTATGAGCAGCTGGTACATATCACAAGTCCTGGTTATGCGACCACTGACGCCAGGCAGATCATCTCTGAAGAGTATTGATAATGGCTGGGGTCACCTGCCTTGTAAAGACACTGTCCAGAAGAAGGCAATGACAAACAAACCACTTCTGTGGAAAAATTTGCCGAGGGCAATCATGGTCATGGAAAGACCATGATCGCCCACGTCATATGATGTGGCACATAATGATGATGTCATATGACACAACACATAATGATGATGTCATATGACACAACACATAATGATGATGTCAAATGACACAACACATATCGAATGAATGAACATTGGAAACATCCACTGGAATGTGTCATTTGTGTCAACAACCAACATAACCTGAGGATGTGTTGTGGGCAGCCGGCGAGTGTCACCATACATTCTGGCGCCAACATAGCATTCCCACAATGCTCAGTGGAATAACACAGAACACAACAAGTAACAGAACGACTGCAACAAGACAAGCCCCTTTCCTCCCACCCACACTCTAGGACAGGCCTGCAGCTGCCGGGTTTTGGCCATTAGGCTCCGACTTCCGATTATTGTTAACATAAGAGGGATGTTTATGTTGCAAGTCTGGACCCACACGTGCAAAGTGCTGGAGGAACTCAGTGGCTCAGGCAGCATCTAAGGAGGGGAATAAACAGTCGATGTTTCGGGATGAGTCGAGGTGAAGTGTCTCAGCCCAAAACGTTGACTGTTCATTGTTCTTGTGAAACATTGTCCAATCCGCTCGAGTTCCTCCAACGTCTTGTGAGTGTTTCCCCAGGTCAGAAGTTTGGGAGGTTCCACCTTCACTCTGGAGCAGGGGTTCTTAAACTAGGGTCCACTGTCCAGGCAGTCCATGAACTTGGATGGGAAAAAACTTACATCTTTATATTCACTTACCTCAACTGAAATTTAGCATTTCCTTCAATTATGAATGTAGGTAACAAACGACATATATTACTATATCGTAAATTTGTTTTAAAAAAATATTTTGATAACTGTATGCAGGAGTTGAGTGGGTGAAGCTGTCCCGACCCTCCAAGCAGACCATTGCCTTTGTCAGAGCTGGGGAGCAGCCAATACCTGCCAAAAGAACATCTGCAGGCATCCTGACCTCTGCGAGGGACCGGCAGCTGTTGGTGGACCTCGAACGGTAGCTGAAGTTCCCCAACCATATCGCAGCCACCACCCAGCAACCAAACATTGTCCTTGTGTCTGAGTCTAATGAGCAAGTGGTGCTGCTGGTGCTGACGGTCCCATGGGAAGATAGCTTGGAAGAGGCCTTTGAAAGGAAGCTCTCCAAGTACGCAGGACTGGTCAGCAACTGTCAGCAGGCTGGATGGAGAGCGAGGTGTCTCCCAGTGGAGGTTGGTTGTAGTGGATTCGCAGCCCGTTCCTTAGTGAGAGCCTTCAGCAATTTGGGCATCGAGGGAGAGAGGAAGAGGAGAGCCATCCGCAGTACCACCGATGCGGCAGAGAGGGCCTCAAGATGGCTGTGGCTCAAAAGAGGGGAGCTATGGAGTCATAAGTAGCTAGCCATCTAGACACAGGCTGGGGTCTGATCAGCCCCAGCTGGGTCACCTGGAGGAGGTTGTATGATGTTGAAAGACCCAAAACACCCGATGATTCCAGGAACATCACTGAAGATGTGTCCAGAAGCGTCAGTAGATGTATGTAGCATAATTGTTTTTTTTTGTATCCTGTGTTTTCTATTTTTATATTTAAATACATGATAACAAATTATAACGTTAAATACAATTTAAATGCCAGGCCAGTTGGACAGGAAAGGCAGGGTGTTGGGACCAGAGGCGAGGCTCGAGCTGGTTCTGCTCCGTGAAGTTTTACTCCTGTCTCCTCAGCGCTGAGGCCGAGGCTCCTTCATGCCCCGACTGCTCCGGGCTCAGTGCCTGCGAGCTCTGCGGCAATTTACCTCTGCGTGATGAACTGAGACCGAGATTATGGGCCTAATCTGGCTGCTCTGGGTCTCGGATTTATGGACTCGATTTTGTTCTGAATGTCAATGCTTGCTTTATTGTTTGCGTGATTTGTTTTTTTTCTCTCTCTCTGCGCATTGTTTTTTTATTGGGTTCCTTCGAGTTTCTTGTTCTGTGGCTGCTTGTCAGCAGACGGATCTCAAGGTTTTAAACATACTTTGGTAACATAATGTACTTTGAACTTTGGACATAATTCTGAGAAGGGGTCCATAGGCTTCACCAGACCGCCAAAGTTACCCATGGCTGAAAAAAAGGTTGAGAATCCCTGCTCTAGAGACTTAGAAAATGTAATCCAGGCTGAAATATTGGTACAATATAGAGGAGTGTTTCTCCCCCCCGAGATGCCACCATTTGCAAGAAGCCTCCTTCACCTCTCCTCTCTCAGATGAATATAAACGATCCAGTCATCATCTCAGTGAAGAGTGGAGACTTCTTCCAGCAGAACTGACCTGAATCAGAGACAGCTTGATTATCACTGCCTTATAACACGTGGTTCCCAAGGTTGTAATAGCCGGGGGGGTGGTAGTGGGGGATAAGCTTCCACTACCTATAAAGTGCTCCAAATGGCATGCGACTCTAACAGTCTCTGACAACCAGATCCGCCTCTTGGCCTTCACGTGTGGCTTAGCTACTAGGCCCGGCGGAACTGTTTCTACTGACAAGAGAAGGGGCAAAGACCGGTCACTGGCGCCTCAAAACCAGTTGCTTCGGGCAGCCTCAGACGTCAGCCCGCCTAGGTGAAGGAAAACTCTGATTTTAAACCTCTACTGCCTTGCAGCCATACCCACCCATGGGAAAGGCTTTGGAAGTAAACCCCGAGGAAGAAATCCGGAGCCGGGGTCCTTAAGACAGTTTGATGTTGTTTACAACTTCACTCTGGCAACCACTGCAACGACACTGGCGCCAAGCTGTATCGGCATTTGCCCTTCCCAGTGACATGGAGAGGAGGAACCCGCTGCATGGGCAACAGCCGGTTCTTCTAATCTTCCAGTCCAGGCTAGCGCCCTGGAGAGGGCACAGTCTACCAGAGCACAGTCCGCCAGAGGCACAAACCCATGATCTTCTAGGATCGACGGCTGTCTGCTACTACTATATGATGTGAAATTTGCTGTTTTATGACAGTAGTGAAAATAACTATAAATGACAAAATAAATAAATAGTGCAAAAAAAAACAAGATAGCGTTCGTGGGTTCACAGACCATTTAGAAATCTGATGACAGAGGGGAAGGGAAGAAGCTGTTCCTAAATTATTGAGTGTGAGCCTTCAGGCTTTTGTACCTCCTTCCTGATGGTAGTAACAAGAAAAGAGCACATTCCGGGTGGTGAGGATCCTTAACGATGGATGCTGCCTTCTTGAGGCACTGCCTCTTGAAGTTGTCCTCGATGGTGGGGAGGGTTGGGTCCATGATAGAGCCGACTGCGACTATAATCGATATTGAATCCTCGACCAAATGTCCACAAGGAAGGTTATCTGGTAATCATTAGACTGTTATTTAGAACATAGCAGATGGGCTCTGGCAGTGAAGAAAGATTCCAAGAGCACTGAAATCCACAGTTTTCAGTTGCTCTATTTAGACCATGAAACCATAAGACTAGGTGCAGAATTAGACCATTCAGCCCATCAAGTATGCTCTGCTATTCCGTCATGGCTGATTTATTATCCCTCTCAACCCCATTCTGCTGCCTTCTCCTCGTAACCTTTGATGCCCTCTGCTATTCCATCATGGCTGATTTATTATTCCTCTCAACCCCATTCTGCTGCCTTCTCCCCGTAACCTTTGAGGCCCTTCCAGTCTTCATGGGGTTGAAACTGTAAACATTTTAATAAGCCTGATATGCCCAACTTAAGATGTTGTGATGAAGGTTGTTCAAGTTGTTCTGTTGCTCTGTTTCGTATTGAGTTGGAAAAAGAATAGCAGTTCTCTTAACTAACTCTCAGAACTGGAACAATAGATTGGCTTAACATGCTCAGTAATGGGTGCTGTCACCATTGGTGGGAGAAGGATTGTGGGTAAAGGGAGTGCACTGTGAAAGCCTCAAAACATGTTGGAAAAAAGTCAGAAAATATGGTTTACATCTGATTCACCGAGTCACTAATCATTCCTAGCTACACGGCTAATATTGTGTATTTGTTCAATGAAATTGCACATGTATAAATTCAGGATGTAGTCTTAAATCTGGTCAGACCAGCCCCTTTATTCTCCTATTACCTTGGGATTTTGATTGATCTGAAGTAATTCCTAGAAAAGGTTTCCAATTATCAGGCTTATATTAAAAGTTTATAGGCAAGAAAAACGATATTAATTTGCAGTTTCAAATATCTTCGTGCCTGGAAGGTTTCAACTGTGTGTAAACCAGTTCAACCTATCACAGACTTGCTATGGATTGCCTTAAGGAACAGACCAGTGCAATTATTTTCCATGACAAAATAAATAAATTTATAAGCTTTAATTTTCAATTCAGCTATGTGATAGTTTATTTAGCTAAAACGTTACATATTTTTTCTTAAAAACCACAGTTATAAAATAGTGAACTAGTAATTTGTATTGGTAAATGAAAATCTATATTTTTTAATTTAAAAAAAATTACTTTCTTATTTTAGTCCTTAAATGTGGCAATAAGAAAAAAAAACATCAGTACATAATTTTAAGATGATCTTAATTATACTGGACAAAAAAGGTTTTGGTTCCTGAATACCTTTGCATGTATCTTATGGATTTTGGGCTACTAATCATGAAAATCACCATGAAATTTTCCTATCACAACCATTTTTTTGAAAATCGCCTATATTTGTTCTTTCAATTCATAATTCAAGTCAGAATAACTGATGCCAAAAGATTAAGGAGGGCATTTTTTTGTTGGTCCATAAATCAATGACAGGCAATTCAAAGAACTTCTAATGAGACCAGAGAAAATCACATGGAAGGCATTCAAGGATGTTGTTGAAAATTTTGTTGGCAACTACAGAGCACCAAACTACGTGCAGCTGGTTGACAACATGCTTCAAGCATACAAAACCATGAAGTGCAACATGTCACTAAAGGTTCACTTTCTGCATTCCCATTTAGACTTCTTCCCTGCAAAGTTTGGTGCTGTCAGTGACAAGCACGGTGAAAGGTTTCACCAAGATATTGCGGTCATGGAGAAACGGTATCAGGGCGACAGAAATCCATCAATGCTGGTGGATTATTGTTGGGCACTTAAGTGAGAAGCTTCAGACACTGAATACGAATGAAAATCATCAACAAAGCATTTTTAGCTTAGTTGAACTATGGCAAAGCGTCAGGACTGTTAAGCAATTAAACACTTTATATTCAACAAGGGTTAATTTCTTGCTTCTCCAAATTCTAACATGATACAAGTAGTCCAAAATTATATTTGTGTTCAGCTTCAAGTGGTCGATCATAAGCAAAAAATATTTTGACTTTTGAAAAATTTGTGACCTGGTGTTATATAAAGGCTTCAGATCAAGTCAATAGTTATTCTACCCACTGTCTGACATATCACTAACAGGAATTGGTATTGGTTTATTTTGTCACATGTTGAGACATAGTGAAAAGCTTGCCTTGCATACTATTCATACAGTTCAGATCGCTGAATCGTGCGCTGAGATAGAGAAAAAATAATGACAATGCAAAATAAAGTGGAACAGCTTCAGAGAAAGTGCAGTGTAGGTAAAGAATAAAGTGCAAGATCATAATGAGGTCGATTGTGAGATCATGAGTCCAATTCATTGTACTAGAAAACTATTTAAGTCTTATTATCAGAATATCAGAATATTAGAATTATCAGAATCTGGTTTAATATCACCTGCATACAGTCTGTCGTGAAATCTGTTAACTTAGCGGCAGTTGTACAATGCAATACATAATAATAGAAAAAAAACTGTGAACTACCATAAGTATATATATAAAAATGAAAAGAATCAATTACAGTAAGTATATATATGTATATTAAATAGCTAAATTAAAAATAGTGCAAAAACAGAAAAAAAGTGAGGTGGTGCTAAAGGGTTCAATGTTCATTTGCAAATCACTGGCAAATGTCATGAAATTTGTTGTCTTTGCGGCAGTACAATGCATAATAATTGAAAAAAAACTCTGAATTACCATAAATCTGTTTGTGTATGAAGCAAGAGGAAGACAAAGACAAATGATGATGGAGACAGCAGCCAGAGAACTGGAAATGAATACCAATGAATTGATCTACTTGACCCGAAACAGGAGTGTGTGGGCCATGGCAGTCAAAGCTCAAACTGGGCACGGCACCTGATGATGATGATGATGATGATATATAGATTGGGGCGGCACGGTGGCGTAGTGGTAAGCGCAATGCTTTACGGTACCAGTGACTCAGGTTCAATTGCCGCCACTGCCTGTAAGGTGTTTGTACGCTCTCCCCGTGACTGCGCGAGTTTCCTCTGGGTGCTCTGGTTTCCTCCCACATTCCAAAGACATGCCGGTTGGTAGGTGAATTGGTCATTGTAAGTTGTCCCACGGTTAAGCTAGGATTAAATCAGGGGATTGCGGGACAGCATGACTCGAAGAGCACAAAGGGCCTAATCTGTACTGGTAAATAAATAAATAAATATTAAGTAGTTGAAATAAATAAGTGGTGCCAAATAAAAAGTGAAAATCGTAGCGAGGTGGTGTTCATGGGTTCAATGTCCATTCAGGAATCGGATGGCGGAGGGGAAGAAGCTGTTCCTGAATCGTTGGGTGTGTGTCTTCAGGCTTCTGTACCTCCTCCCTGATGGCAGCAATGAGAAGAGGGCTTGTCCTGGGTGGTGAGGGGATCCTTAATGATAGGTGGCATCGTTCCTTGAAGAATAGGTGTTAGTGAGATATCTTGGCCATGGTTGGACCAGGATAGACTATTGGTGATGCTCCCTCAGAGAAACCTGAGGGGATTGACTCTCTCGACCTTAGCATTGTTAATATAGACAGGAACATGTGCACCACCCACTTCCTGAAGTCAATGACCAGATCTTTTGTTATGTTGACATTGAGGGGAGGGTTGTTGTCATGGCAACAAGTTGCTAAGCTTTTTATCTCCTTCCTATACTCCCAATTATCACTATTTGCAAAGTGGCCAAATACAGTGGTATCTGCAAACTTGGAGTTCAAAGTTCAAAGTAAATTTATTATGAAAGTATGTATAGGTCACAATAAGATCATAAGACCTACTGCAGGAGCAGAATTAGGTCATTCTGCCCATCGTGTCTGCCCCGCCATTTCATCACGGCTGATCCATTTTCCCTCTCAGCCCCAATCAGCTTCATTCTAAATGGACGTGCCTCTATTCTGAGGCTGTGTCCTCTAGTCTTAGACTCCACCACCTCAGAAAACATTCTCTCCATCGAGGCCTTTCTGCACCATTGGTCACCATTTGTTCTGAGATTTAGTGAAAGCTAATCCAATTCTCTGCCATTCCCTGATGTAGACACAGGGAGCACCTTAGAGAGCATCCCAACTGGTTGCATTACTGTCTGGAATGGGGGTGAGGAAGGGGAGCTACAGCACAGGATCGAAGTAAGCTGCAGAGAATTGTAAACTTAATCAGCTCAATCCTTTAACATCTACCGGACGATGCTGAGGATGTTCTACGAGTCTGTGGTGGCCAGTGCGATCATGTTTGCTGTTGTGTGCTGGGGCAGCAGGCTGAGGGTAGCAGACACCAACAGAATCAACAAACTCATTCGTAAGGCCAGTGATGTTGTGGGGATGGAACTGGACTCTCTGATGGTGGTGTCTGAAAAGGGGATGCTGTCTAAGTTGCATGCCATCTTGGACAATGTCTCCCATCCACTACATAATGTACTGGGTGGGCACAGGAGTACATTCAGCCAGAGACTCATTCCACCGAGATGCAACACAGTGCGTCATAGGAAGTCATTCCTGCCTGTGGCCATCAAACTTTACAACTCCTCCCTTGGAGGGTCAGACACCCTGAGCCAATAGGCTGGTCCTGGACTTATTTCCTAGCATAATTTACATATTACTATTTAACTATTTATGGTTTTATTACTATTTAATTCTCTAATGAAAACCAATTTCCCCCAGGATCAATAAAGCATGACTATGACTATGATTATTTTTAATTTAATTATTTAATATATATATTTACCGTAATCCATTTTTTTCCTATACTTATCATGTACTGCAGTGTACTGCTGCCTTATATTACATATTTCTTGACATATGACGCTGATGTTAAACCTGATTCTGATTTTATTGAACGTGGCCAGTGCACACACTCAGTACCACCTTCAACTCAAGCCTGACAGCAGGATTCCGTTCAGACAGGTTGGCTGTGCTCGTCAAAGTGGAAACCTTCCTCCAAAGCGACAAGTCATTAATTGTAGCATTTTCGCTGACATCTCACATCTGTGATCTTCCATTTCCACTGCCTGTAACGAGGGGCTGCTGCAGACATGGTTGATTGACTTCATCAGCTCATTATAAATCCGCACGTATACAGCACTGCGTGCGCTATTTTCATAAATGCTTTCGCGTGAGGAGCGTTTGATGTAATGCTTCAGCGTCTGACTCTGTAATTGGTGGCGTTTAGAAGGATGAGGAGGGGGACTTAATCTCTCAAAGTAAATTTATTTTCAATTTTAGCTATCTGTCACTTGAGCTTCTTTTTTCTTGTGGGCATTCACAGTACTACAATGAAATACAACAGACTCAATGAAAGGCTCCACACACAGACTAACGGCAGGGCAGTGGCTAGCACTCTGCTTTACAGAACAGGTGACCCGCCGCTGCCTGTAAGGACTTTGGGGTCGCTCTTCCCACAACTGTGTGGGTTTCCTCTGGGTGCTCTGGTTTCCGCCCACAGTTTGAAGACGTATCGGTTGGTGAGTTAATTGGTCATGCGGTTCGAAGGGATGAAGGGGCCTATCCTGCGCTGCATCTCAAAAAATAAATAAATAAATTTTAATGAGCGAAAGAAGACCTACAGGTACCTGCGAGTGCACCTGGATGACAGACTCGAGTGGAGCACCAACACAGAGGCTGTGTACAAGAAGGGCCAGAGTCACTTTTACTTCCTGAGATCGAGGTCCTTTGGAGTCTGCAGGCCTCTCCTTCTCGTGTTCTACCAGTCTGTTGTCGCCAGTCTATGCGGTGCTGTGCTGGGGCAATGGCATCAACACGGGTGATGCCAACAGGTTCATTAAATTGATTAGAAATGGCTCTGTTATAGGAGTCAAACTAGACACATTGGTGGCTGTGGTAGAACAAAGGACTCTACGGAAAATCCTGGCAATTCTGGACAATGTTTCTCACTCTCTGCATGCCACCTTGGCTGAACGGAGGAGCACTTTTAGTAACAGACTGAGTCAACTGCACTGCTCCAAAGAGCGCTATATGAGGTCATTCTTACCCTTGGCCATTACGCGCTATAATAAGTCAACCTATAGCTGGGGAAGTGATGACCCCTCCCCCCCAACCGTTAGACTGTTTGAGGTAACTTATTTTTTATTCTTTTTTACTTCTTTTCTAATAATTGTATATCTATGCACTTGTAATGCTACTGTGACACTGTAATTTCCTTTGGGATCAATAAAGTATCTATCTCTCTATCTATATGTATATTAAATAGTTAAATTAAATAAGTCGGGCAAAAATACAAATAAATAAAAGTAGTGAGATAGTGTCCATGGGTTCAATGTCCATTCAGAAATCGGACGGCAGAGGGGAAGAAGCTGTTCCTGAATCACTGAGTGTGTGTCTTCAGGCTTCTGTACCTCCTTCCTGATGGTAGCAATGAGAGGAGGGCATGTTCTGGGTAGTGGGGGTCCTTAATGATGGACACTGTTCCCCACCCCACCCCCCGAAGCACCGCTCCCCACAGGTGTCTTGGATACTACTGAGGCTAGTGCCCATGATGGAGCTGACTAAGTTTATAGCTCTCTGCAGCTTACTTCAGTCCTGTGCAGTTGCCCCCGACCAGACCAGACGGTGACAAGTTTAAGGGAAGCATGAGGGGAAACGTCTTTACGCAGGGGAATCATGAGAGTGTGGAACGAGCTGCCATTTAAGAGAAGTCTGGATAGGTACAGGGATGGTAGGGGTACGGAGTGCTGTGGTCCCGATGCAGTTTGATGGGAGGAGGCAGTTTAAATGGTTCAGCATGGACTAGATGGGCTGAAGGGCCTGCTTCCTTGCTGGACTTCGCTATGACTCTATATGTTACCATTTACGTACAACCCTGGGATTCATTTTCTTGTGAGCATACTCAATAAACACATTTGTTCAATTTTATGAGGCAAAGAAACATAATCATTGCCCCACATGAAGAGAGTTAACCCTCGTTTAGTATTATTTTATCAAGTTACACCAAACCCTGTCACTGCAAACCCTAAGTGTCCCTAATCAATTTTAAAGTTAAAAGTAAACAATAATTGAATGGTAAACAAGATATTCTGGTTTTGCTTGAGAGCTGTTTCAATTTTTATGTCCCTTTTCTAATCATCTGAAAAATTCTCCTTTTATCTTTAAATTACCTCACACACATTTGAAAGTCTGTGTCAAACACAGCAGCATCCAGAAATAATTTAATATTTCACTGGCTCTTCATTTTCCATGTTACAGGGACAGATCAGCATTTTTTTAAGTAGCTTTTTAAAATGAGATTTATGTGACAATTGGCAATGACAGGTTTTTTATCACTGATTTTCACTTGTCATGGTCCTCATGCTCTAATAACATTCCAGGAAAGGAGATTAAATTCCCCATGAACAAACACTCAGAAACTAACTGAGCCAAACCAGTCCAAGGAATAACAAATTGGCAGGCAGGACACCACAGTAGCACTATAATTAGCATTGAGAAGCTATCAAAATCAAAAACAGTGCAGCCAATTTCTCAAGAACCAAAGCGGAGTGGTAAACTCCTGGTTTAAGATGCCGCTACTGAAGGCGAGTGACAGCTCACTGGTATTTCAAAAGGCAAGAAATTCATCCCAGATAGACTAGACAGGCAGGGTGTCGGGATTCGAAGCGAAGGTTGGGCCGACATCGGTCGCTCTCCCTCGACGTTTGCTCCTCTCTCTGCAGCGCTGAGGCTGTGAGACTGCCCTGGCTGCCGTGCTTTGTGTCTGGGAGCTCCATGGCAATATGCCCCGCTAATATGATGAACTGAGATCAAGGCTTTGGGCCTACTCCAGACTGCTCTAGGGAACTGGATCTATGGATTCCATTTGGCTCGGAATGCTGCTGCTTACTTCTATTGTTTGCATGATTTGTGTTTTTTTTCTCTTTCTCTGCGCATTGGGATTGGTCTTTCTTTTTTTAACTGGCTTCTCTCAGGTTTCTTGCTTTGTGGCTGCCTGTAAGTAGACAAATCCCAAGGTTGTATAAATTATACATACTTTGATAATAAATGTACCTTGAACCTTTGAATCTTTGGAACCTTATATCAAATGTTAGGGCATACTTTGGAGTTAGGGTACATACTGCAGTAAATACTAAAGTCAGCAACTAATCTTTCAACCTGAACATGGATTGTAAATTAAATTTAAAATGCAGCCCCGCACAATAGTTAACTCGAGGAATTCAGCAGATGCTGGAAATTCAAGCAACACACATCAAAGTTGCTGGTGAACGCAGCAGGCCAGGCAGCATCTCTAGGAAGAGGTACAGTCGACATTTCGGGCTGAGACCCTTCGTCAGGACTAACTGAAGGAAGAGCTAGTAAGAGATTTGAAAGTGGGAGGGGGAGGGAGAGATCCAAAATGATAGGAGAAGACAGGAGGGGGAGGGATGGAGCCAGGAGCTGGACAGTTAGTCCTGACGAAGGGTCTCAGCCCGAAACGTCGACTGTACCTCTTCCTAGAGATGCTGCCTGGCCCGTTGCGTTCACCAGCAACTTTGATGTGTTTTGCCTGCACAATAGTTTCCTGGAGCTGTGGACAGCAGGTAACTGAAAACCAGTCAATGCTAATTAATATTCATTTTGGGGTGTTTGGAGTGTGGGTGCGAAGGAGGAGGTGTGAAAGTTATACATGTAATGCCCTGGTTCATATTTTTGCTGTTATGCTGTATGTATTTCATTTTGGCAGTTCTGTAAGAGCAGTCTGTTCTGTTTTCATGCTTGTTTGAGTTACAGTTGAAGATAAGAGATGAGATATGTGCCATCCGGTTAGGATAGTCGAATTAAGGGGAGGTTTCTCTGGTGAGGAACACTAAGGTTGGGTTTGGGCTTTCGTTCGAGAGGAGATGAAGAGAGAAGACCCTGGGGAGAACCGGTCACAGCATCCGATCCAGTGGGAGACCCGTTTGGTCGAGATGGATGGCAAGCAACGTTCAGAAGGTGGCGTGAGCTTTCACGTTGACCGAGGGCCCAACGCACAAATGACAGAGAAGTTCTAACTTGTGCACATTTGACTGTTTAATTAGAATGGACCCTTTCCTTTTTGTTATTCTTTACTAACCCTTTAGTCAAGATTCATAAATACAATTCCTTTAATCGTATGCGGTGTGCTGTCTGTTATTTTGTGGCATTACTTCGTAACAGGGTGGCAAATGCCACAGCACCCACACAAACCGAGGTTTGGTGTGGGATCACGCCTCAATCTCATGAGTTTGGCATGGACTTGCCAGAGGTTGCCTTCCATAGACTTATGCAGCCAAGGAAACCAAGGTGTTTCACATGTGTAGCCCCCCTGGCCAGCCTCAGGGTCGCTCAACTCGCTGTCTGGGGAAACAGCCCTCGACCCCGCCAAACTGGGTAATAGTTTGTGTGGATGCTGTGTGATGTACCCCACCCCGCTAAATAACAGACAATACACCAGATACGATTAAATGATTTACAGTTTATAGATATTACTGGAACTATATAATTAATAGAGAATAAAATATAAAAGGCGCCACACTTATCAAAGTTCAATCTCTTCGTGCACAAACAGTTGGAGCTCAGGGCCCTCCTTCTTCACCCTGCGACCCCTCGGACCACCTCGACCTGCCGCCTGGGACCAAAAACGGTGGTCGACCAGACGTTCCACACGAGTCCGTCTCTGTCTCCTCTCCTCGCCGAACACCCTGGACCTCGGACTCCTACTCAGGGTCCAACCCTGTTAGCGGACTCACAGCACCTGGTCCATCCTCTGTCTCTCTTTCTCCCTCCTTCTCCCAAAAAACCCACACATCACAATATCTTACAGACACACAGAAAGAATAACATCTATCCCAATTGGTTCAGAACACCTTCTTATCAATAACATAATCCAAACAAACTGCTAGCGGGAGGATTTTCTCAGCAGTTAACATAACAAAGAAGCCATTTCAATTATAACATAACAAAGAACTCATTTTAATTCGACTACGCAGTAACATAAAAGAAGAAACCCTTTGCACATGTAATTCAAAGGAAGCATTGTAGATACATTGTAACTATAGAACTGTCTATTGGTAACTAGTCACATGAGTGGGAATGTGAGAAGAGCGAAGGGAATAAGTTACGCATCCTTGCTTATTTTGCGGCAATTTGTAGCTTGGGACCGGCGGATGTCTTATCTCTCAGTGACCGCTGAATGGTGCTTAGCTTACTCTTGGGTATGCTTAAGCTCCATCGCTTCAAGATTGTACGTTTGCTAATTGCCAACAAAGGATGGAATAAAGGGTTCGACTTTTGCAGCAATCGTTGGAGCTAAGGGCACGTCATGCAAGTATAACAAATCCACTGGGTCTCAGACTAGCAGCAATTCTCTTGCTTTCGTTTTGGTTTCACCTTGCCACTGCGCCCGAGGACTCGGTGTGGTGATCCACTGCTGGAGTCCCTGTTTGCCCTTCCCTGAGCAAGGAGACCAACAGTGGTTAGGCTAGGGTTAAACGGGTGGATTGCTGGGCGATGCGGGCACGCTGGGCCAAAGGAGCCTGTTTCACACCATATACCTCTAAATAAATATATCATTCTTAATTCCTTCCTATTGTACTTTTGCTGCCAGTGTAACAGGCCAGGTTCCAACATTCTCCCTATTAACGCCTAGTTACCTGGGTGACAGTTCCCCATTTTCTCTCTCCTTCCTTTCTAAATAGAGGACAAACAAGCACACACAAGTACCTGCTCTTCAACATTTCTGGTGCATGATTAGGACATTGGACAATTGCAGAACGTTTTTGCCATGGTAAAGTTTAGGTATTTGCATGGAATTTTAAACCCACCAAGGTATACAACCAGTAAAATCAGGTTACCTGCACATTTGTCCCAAACGTTCTCGTGAGGTATTTCCTTTCTCTGGGCCGACCAGGACTGGAGGCCCAGTTGAGGGCCATATGGGGCTGGAGGCCTGTGTGTACGTGCATGTGTGTGTGTGCGCGGGCGTGCACGTGTGTGTGTGCATGTGTATGTGTGCGCGCGCGTGTCTGTGTGTGTGTGTGTGTGTGCACGCATGAGTGAGTGTGTGTGTGTGTGTGTATGTGTGCGCGCGCGTGTCTGTGTGTGTGTGTGTGTGCACGCATGAGTGAGTGTGTGTGTGTGTGTGTGTATGTGTGCGTGCGCGTGTCTGTGTGTGTGTGTGTGTGTGTGTGTGTGCACACATGAGTGAGTGTGTGTGTCTGTGTGTGTGTGTGTGTGTATGTGTGCGCGTGCGCGTCTGTGTGTGTGTGTGCATGCATGAGTGAGTGTGTGTGTGTGTGTGTGTGTGTGTGTGTGTGTGTGTGTGCGTGTGTGCGCGTGTGTGTGTGTGTGTGTGTGCGAGAGAGAGAGAGAGAGAGAGAGAAGGTGGAAAGGGTTTGCTTTTGCTTTTGCCATCTGGTTTTGTAGTTGATGCTGAACGTTGTGAGCATCGGCAGTTCAGGTGGAGGCGTTTGATGTTGAGACGTTCGCCGAGCTTGGCAATTAGCCTGCAGGCATTTCATCGCCAGTGGAGGTGACATCCTCAGTGCACAGTTGCTGGTGTGTCTCTCTGGAAGTGCTCCAAGAAGGACATCGCTTCAACTGGGACACAAGGCAAGCTCAAGAATTTTTAGAAGCGTGGTTCTCTTCTGATAACTCGGGGAGTAAACATATTGAAATAGATGCCATCTACAAACCCCTAAGAGCCAAGGAAACGCGAGTCAATAGAATTGAAAGGTCAACTGAAGGGGTAGCCAATCAGGATCGAGGCAAGCCTGTATAAACATGAGCACTCCCAGAGAGAAACACCAACAACTGCACACCGATGATGTCTCCTCGACCTGTGATGAAACGTCTGCAAGCTGATTGCCAATCTCGGCGAATGCCGCAACGTCAATCATTGTGAGCCAGAATGTGCGGCGATGCTGGCAGGCTGGCCACAGCTCACCCCATGCGTTTTGATCGTTAGCGCAAATGACACATTTCATTGTATGTTTCGATGTACACATGATAAACAAATAAAGCTGAATCTGAATCTGAAGTGCTGATACAGTAACACATTAAGTGTTGGATCTCTTTGTTGGGGTGGTACGGTAGTGTAGTGGTTAGCACAACGCTTTATGGTACCAGCGACCCAGGTTCAATTCCCACCACCACCAGTACGGAGTTTGTACGTTCTCCCCGTGACCTATAGCTTTCCTCCAGGTGCTCCGGTTTCCTCCACAGTCCAAAGTCATACCAGTTGGTAAATTAATTGGTCGTCGTAAATTATCCCATGATTAGGCTCAGATTAAGTTAAGGGATTGCTGGGCGGCGGTGCTCGAAGGGCCAAAAGGCCTACTCCACACTGTATGTCAATAAATTAATTAATTATCGGGCTATTTAACCAGAGGTACTGGCTAATTAAAGTCTGATGTAGCAGTATTTCAGTGGAATAAAGGAAATTACAGTGGAAAGAGAGAGGCAAAGTAAATTGGGAGGAGATGCTGCCAGAGATGACAGCAGAACAGCAATGACAAAAGTTTCTGGGAAAAACGAGGATGGTGCAAGATAGATGTATTCCAAAACCAAAAAAAACCTCTAATGGCAAAATAGTACAACCATGGCTGACAAGAGAAGTCGAAGCAAATGTAAAAGCGGAAGAGAGGGCATACAACAAAACAAAAATTAGTGGGAAGACAGAGGATTGGGAAGCTTTTAAAAACCTAGAGAGAGCAAGTAAAGGAATCATTAGGAGGGAAAAGATGAAATATGAAAGCAAGCTAGCATACAATATCAAAATGGATAGAAAAAGCCTTCCCAAGTATGTAAAAAGTAAGAGAGATGAGAGTGGATATAGGACCACTAGGAAATGAGGCTGGAGAAATAATAACAGAAGAAAAGGAGATGGCAGATAAACTAAACGAGTATTTTGCATTAGTCTTCACTGTGGAAGACACTAGCAGTGTGCCAGATGTTGAAGGCTGTGAGGGAAGAGAAGTGAGTGCAGTTACTATTACAAGAGAGAAGGTGCTCAAGAAGCTGAAATATCTAAGAGTACATAGGTCAACTGGACCAGATGAATTGCACCCTAAGATTCTGAAAAAAGTAGCAGTAGAGATCGTGGAAGCATTAATAATGATCTTTCAAACATCATTGGAGTCTGTCCTGGTGCCAGAAGCCTGGAAAATTGCAAATATCACTCCACTCTGTAAGAAAGGAGGAAGGCAGCAGAAAGGAAATTATAGACCGGTTAGCCTGACCTCAGTGGTTGGGAAGATGTTGGAGTCAATTGCTAAGGATGAGGTTATGGAGTACTTGGTGACACAGGACAAAGTCATCATGATTTCCTTAAGGGAAAATCTTGCCTGACAATTCTGTTGGAATTCTTTGAGGAGATTACAAGTAAGATAGATAAAAGGGATGCAGTGGATATTGTATATTTGGAATTTCAGAAGGCCTTTGACAAGGTACCACACATAAGGTTGTTTATCAAGTTAAGACCCCATGGTACTACAGGAAAGTTACTGGCATGGTTAGCGCATTGGCTGATTGGTAGGAAGCAGTAAGTGGGAATAAAAGGATCCATTTCTGCTTGGCTGCCAGTGATTTGGTGTTCCATAGGGGTCAGTGTTGGGACCACTTCTTTTTATGCTGTATATCAATGATTTAGATGATGGAATAGACAGCTTTGTTGCCAAGTTTGCAGATGATACAAAGATTAGTGGAGGGGCAGGTAATATTGAGGAAACAGGCAGGCTGCAGAAGGACTTAGGCAGGTTATGGGAATGGGCAAGAAAGTGGCAAATGAAATACAATGTTGGAAAATGCATGGTCATGCACTTTGGTAGTAGAAATAAATGTGCAGACTATTTTCTAAACTGGAGAAAATGCAAAAATCTGAGATGCAAAGGGACTAGGGAGTCCTTGTGTCGAACATCCTAAAGGTTAACTTGCAGGTAGAGTTGGTGGTGAGGAAGGAAAATGCAATGTTAGCATTCATTTCAAGAGGTCTAGAATACAAGAGCAGGGATGTGATGCTGAGGCTTTATAAGCCTCACCTTGAATATTGTGAAAAACTTAGGTTCCTCATCTAAGAAAAGATGTGCCGGCATTGGAGAGGGTTCATCAGGATTTACAAGAATGATTCTGGAAATGAAAGAGTTATCATACGAGGAACGTTTGATGGCTCTGGGTCTACACGCTGGAATTTAGAAGGATTGGGGAGGGGGGGGATTGCATTGAAACTTTCCAAATGTTGAAAGGCCTAGACAGAGTAGATGTGGAAAGGATGTTTCCCATGGTGGGGGAGTCTAGGACAAGAGGGCATGGCCTCAGGATAGAAGGGCGCCCTTTCAAAACAGAAATGCAGAGAAATTTCTTTAGCCAGCGGGTGGTGAATTTGTGGAATTGATTACCTCAGGCAGCTCTGGAGGCCAGGTCATTGGGTATATTTAAGGCAGAGATTGATTGGTTCTTGATTGGAAAGACTACAGGGAGAAGGCCGGGGATTGGGGCTGAGGAGGGGTTAAAAAAAAGGATCAGGCATTATTGAATGGTGGAGAAGACTCAATGGGTCAAATGGTCTAATTCTGCTCCTATGCCTTACGATCTAACATAGGGATTTGAGTTTATATAATTAAGCAGAAAAGCCTGTACCTGATTCCAGAGCCATGATGATGATGACCTCGACTCAGACCTGAGAGGCCAGCGTCGGGCATTTTCATGCCTTACAAGGTGCAGTTCGAGGGGCGCCACTCCTCGCAAAGACGTTTCGCAGTATTATCTTTACGAGGCCGAGTTGCGAGCTCGACATCAACCCGGCGCGGATGGAGAGCGCACACGGGGGCGGGCTGTCACTGAATCGAACTCGGGAACCTCCATTCTCGAGCCCGACACTGACCTCACTGCGCCAGCAGCCGACAACCAAAGCCGCAGCAACATGAAAATGTCTGAGCAAGTCATGCATTTATATCAGAATTGTCGTGCGCTGTTAACCCTTTCGTCACTGTCCCCTGAGCTTGCCCCACCTAGAGAAAGGAGACTCCGATGTACTCCATTCTTCCTCAGAGGTTCATAGGTCAGGTTTTGTTCTGCACCTTGGAATTCTGAAGAAGCTGCCTGACCTTTCAAGTGTTTGTTTTATTTATTTCAGGTATCTGACACAGTACGGCACAGTAGCCGGCCCCACGGCCCACAATGTTGTGCTGAATCAGCTAAAAAGTAAATCATCCACCCGCCACCCCGAACTAATCCCTCCTATCTACACAACGCCCATATCCCTCCATCTTCCTCCCATTTATGTGCCTATCCAAACATCTCTTAAAAACCTCTAATGTATTTGCCTCTACCACCAGACCAGGCAGCACATCCCAGGTATCCACCACTCTCTGAGTAAAAAACTTACCCCTCACATCTCCCTTGAACCTACCCCGTCTTACCCTTAATGCATGCCCTCTGGTTTCAGACATTACAATCCTGGGAAACAGATGCTCCCTGCCTACTCTATTTATGCCTCTCATCATTTTATTATGATCTATCAGATCTCCTCTCAGCCTTTGCCACTCCAGAGAAAACAACCCAAGTTTGTCCAGCCTCTTGTGATGCCCTCTAAACTCGGCAGCATTCTGGTAAACCTCTTCTATGCCCTCTGCAAAGCCACCACATCCTTCCTATAGTTGGGCGACCAGAATTGTTGCAATATTCCAGATGTTGCCCAACCCGAGTTTTATAAAGTTGCAACATCCATGTTACAGCAACACACATAAAAGTTGCCGGTGAACGCAGCAGGCCAGGCAGCATCTCTAGGAAGAGGTGCAGTCGACGTTTCAGGCCGAGGCCCTTCGTCGTTTGAGTCCTGACGAAGGGTTCACCAGCAACTCTTATGTGTGTTGCTTGAATTTCCAGCATCTGCAGAATTCCTGTTGTTAACATCCATGTTACTTTCCTTTTGCATGACTGGAAAATATAACCTTTCATTTTAGCCTCCTCACTTGTCCCAGCTTATAACTTAGGTAAATAGGAGGCTCTCCATTGGTCTAGGTGGACCATGGATAAAGTATCATAGCTGGCTACATGATACGCAAGCTGGGACCAGTATGATACGAGAGCAAGCTGTTGCCCATGTAGCAGGCTCCCCCTCTCCAGGCAGCTGATGAATCCAAAGGAACGGCAGAGACTGATATGGTTTGGCACCAGCGGCCTCACAGGAGTTGCCGGTCAGCAGTGAACTCAGCACAGGGGCTCCCGCTCTGGATTTTTCCCTCGGAGTTTACTCCCAAAGCCTTCACCGTGAGTGGGTATAACCACAAGGCAGCAGAAGTGATGAAGGAGAGACTGTCTAGAATGTTTCCTAATGTTGATAGTTATTGTGATAGATGTAAAACTGAGACAGCTACACTGACACATATGTTTTGGTCCTGTTCTATACTGGAACAGTTCTGGAAGTCAGTTTTTTCAACAATTTCTAAAGCACTTAAAATTAATTTACAACCTTACAAATTAACTGTGCTCTTTGGAATAATTCCTCAAAATATCCATGGTATTTCTTTGTCTGACCAACATGTTATTGCATTTGTTACATTGATAGCTAGGAGGGCCATTTTGTTGAAGTGGAAGGATACATCAGGTCCCACTTTGTCACAATGGTTCTCTCAAGTGATGCTGCGTCTTAGTGTGGAGAAAATTAGAAGTCGAACCTTTGAACCTATGTTTGATTTTGAGAAAAGATGGGGCTCATTTCCTCGTTATTATCATTTGAGTTAATTGATAGATTTCCTCCACGATCTAATTGTAAATTTTTGGTATATTTTTATTCTTGCTGCCGGTTCGATGTTTATCTTTAGAAGCTTTTTGTATGACGCGTGGCTCCGGGGTTGAACACCTAATAGGTTTTCTTCCCACTTTTTCTGCTTCGTAGGGATTTTATATTATCACCAAAATTTTTCAATCTTTAAAATAATGTTTTTTTTCCTTGAGACATTGTAAGTGTTGTTTACTTTGATGTACTCGTGTTATTTTTGAATAATATAATAATAATAAAAAGATTTGAAAAGAGGTTTGAGATCAGAATTTTCTTTCTCCTAGATGAGCTCCCCACCAAGATTGAAGAGACCCATTCACTCAAAAATAACTTAAATAACAACTCAAGGTTCTACGAATGACATATGACTCCAGAAATAACAGCTAGTACATTTTTGCAGTCAAAACTTAGTGAAGCATCTTTCCACTGGAAGAATGTAACAGCTTCTGTTCAATAAATACACAAGTTTTTTTTAAATAATCCATTCAACTAGATAGCTTCCTTTTAAAGATTAATGTAAAGTCAATAGCACTTTTTAAATTACAAGAACAGTTTGTCCTTAACCCTAACAACCCAAAGGAATTTATATGCCATTATCAACATTACATCAATTCAAAAAGTTCAAAGTAAATTTATTATCAAAGTAGATATACTACCCTGAGATTAATTTTCTTGTGGGCATTCTCTGTAGATACAAAGAAACAGAATAGAATCAATGAAAAACCACATACAAAGCTGGACAACCAACCAATGTCCGAAAGAAGACAAACTGTGCAAATGCAAAATAAATAAATGAAAGAATAATATTGAGAACGTGAGTGATAGAGTTCTGGAAAGTGAGTCCATAGGTTGTGGAATCAGTTCAGAGTTGAGGTTCAGGAGCCTTATGGTTGAAGGGTAATAACTGTTCTTGAAACTGGTGGAGTAGTCAGGCATATTCCATCATTTTCATATATTAAAGAATAAAGGTAACAGGACAAGTTGTGTAGTTACAATGCCTTCATAATGCTTCCCTTGAGTTAAATGTTATTTTCAAATACCTGGATTTTCCCACCAACATACCCAAAATGGGTGTTAATGACTGTGGATTGCCCGGCACAATACTTGCTGGTTTGAGTTAGTGCAAACAATGTGTTTCACTGTATGTTTTGATGTGCATGTGACAAATAAAGAAAACCTTAGAATCTATTTTTAATAAAGTCAGCAAAATGAATGAGAATATGGATTTCTGAATGGGCATTAAACCCAAGAACAGTATTTCACTATTTTTTATTTCTGTTTTACACTACTTATCGTACCTATTTAATATACATATGTACATATCCTCATAGAAGGATCAGAAGTGGAGAGAGTGAGCAGTTTCAAGTTCCTGGGTGTCAAAATCTCTGAGGATCTAACCTGGTCCCAACATATCGATGCAGCTATAAAGAAGGCAAGGCAGCGGCTATACTTCATTAGGAGTTTGAAGAGATTTGGTATGTCAACAAATACACTCAAAAACTTCTATAGATGTACCATGGAGAGCATTCTGACAGACTGCATCGCTGTCTGGTATGGAGGAAGCTACTGCACAGGACCGAAAGAAGCTGCTGAGGGTTGTAAATTTAGTCGGCTCCATCTTGGGTACTAGCCTACAAAATACCCAGAACATCTTCAGGGAGCGGTGTCTCAGAAAGGCAGCGTCCATTGTCAGGGACCTCCAGCACTCAGGGCATGCCCTTTTCTCGCTGTTACCATCAGGTAGGAGGTACAGAAGCCTGAAGGCACACACTCAGCGATTCAGGAACAGCTTCTTTCCCTCCGCCATCTGATTCCTAAATGGACATTGAACCCGTGAATACTACCTCACTTTTTAAATATATATTATTTCTGTTTTTTGCACGATTTTTAATCTATTCAATATATGTATACTGTAAATGGTTTATTTACTTATTTATTTATTATTATTTTTTTCTTCTATATTATGTATTGCATTGAACCGCTGCTGCTAAGTTAACAAATTTCATGACACAAGCTGGTGATAATAAACCTGATTCTAATATCGTCGTTAGGTCGCATCTGAAACTTCCAGTTGGTGGACGATTTCCCTCCATGCCACTCTGACATATTGGGAAATCATGTTTGTGGCAGGTTCTAATATACTTGGTGTAATTCAGTTTTTTTCCTATATTTATCATGTATTGCCACAAAGTTAACAAATTTCATGACATATGCTGGTGCTATTAAACTGATTCTTAATCTGAATTATTCAGAACATAGTGTCACCTGTAGAAATAACCTATAGCAAAGAAAAATTATGAAGAAAATTCTCCACAAGAGAGTCTGTGTACCAGCAGTGTAATCTCCCTATAACAGAGTCGGTGTACAGTAATGAGAATCTGTATTTCAGTAGTGTGAACTCCTCATAAGTGAGCTTGTATACATCAGTGTAATGCCCTCACGAGAGTGTACAAGCATGTAATCTCCCTACAAGTGTCTGCATACCAGAACTGTAATCCCTTCACAAGAGACTCTGTGTACAAATTGGGTGGACTAGGAGCATTATTCCGTCAGCAGAAAATTACAATTGTAAAGGCAGATTGCTGTGTAAAGCCACCAAAAGCAACTGCTCAAGAGTATTTTAGGATCTTGTTTATTCTTTTTTGCTTCTTGGGAAAATAGCTTCCCAAAAATTTGCAGATACAAATCCACTTTAGTCCTTTGTAACTCGTAATTCTTGTGTTTCTGCTGATTCAAAGTTCAAACGTTCAAAGTTCAAAGTTCAAGGCAGATTTTATGATCGAGGTACATATATGTCACCATATACAACGCTGAGATTCATTTTCTTTTGGCATACTCAACAAATCTACAGAATAGTAACTGTAACAGGATCAATCGGAGTGCAGAAGGCAACAAACTGTGCAAATGCAAATGTAAATAAATAACAATAACTAACAAGAACATGAGACGAAGAGACCTTGAAAGGGAGTTCATTGGTTGTGGGAACATTTCAATGATGGGACGAGTAAAACTGAGTGAAGTTATCTTCTTTTTTGAATGATTCCATTCAAGCTCTCTTTGCACATTCCTTTGCATAGTGCGCTTTTGAAAAGCAGCCCCCGAAGCGAAATCCTAATTGGGTGTGGATTCTCGGGGAAAATGGTGAGGTCACCTGGTTGCTGCCACCTTTAATCCTCGGCTTTCTCCGTCTCTCTTTATTCTCTGGCTGAATTCATCCGCCCAGACTCCCAAGGTGGCCCTAAAGGGAGGGGAAAAAACAACTTCTATTCTATTTCATTTTCTCCGCCTCCAAATGTGGGTTGAGATCCTTCAGAAGTGTAACTTGACGTCAGAATCACAGCCACAATTCAGTGAGCATTAAGATCCAAGGTGGGACAGCATAATAATAGCCAATTACAATGTTTTTATTCCTTAACGTTGTTGTAACCAGGCGTTGGTGATGGGGTTAGTGGAGACATTCTCCCACTACTTATTAAATGCTCCCAATGGTGTGAATCTCAAATAGCCTCTGACAAACAAGTCCAACTTCCTGGCCTTCACATGCAACTACTAAGCCCAGCAGAACTGTTTCTACTGACAGCAGAAGGGGCAAAGGTGGGTGGCCGGTGCCTTAAAAACCAGTCAATTCGGGCAGATGAGGCTCGGCAGCCGGGGTTGGCCGCTCATCTAGCAGAAGGAAAACTGTCATCTCAAACCTCTGCTGCCTTGCGGCTATAACCACTCATGGGAAAGGCTTCAGGAGTAACACTCGAGAGAAAAATCTGGAGCCGGAATTCCTAAGGCAGTGCTACGTTGAGTTTGACGTTGACTGGTAACTCCTCTGATGCTGCTGGTGCCAAACTGTATCCGTATTTCCCATTCCTTTGGGTGCATCAGTTGTGTGGAGAGAGGGAGACTACTGCATGGGCAATGGCTTGCTCTCCATATCGAACTGCCCTGGCTTGTGTATGATCGCTAGGACACAACATCCATGGTCGATCACAACTGTTGAAGGGCCTCATGATGTCCTTAGTGATGCTGAGAGCGGACTGATATTGACCAAGTTTCTTCATTAAAATAGTACCATGGGATCATTAGCATCCTAATGTATTCCGAACAATAAAGATATAACTAATATGTCAGCAAAAAGGACTGGAATATGGGATAATCATCCAGGACATTGTGAATGTGCTGTGTCACCTGCAGATACCACCTTTCGCAAAAAAGTCCGGGAAGAGAACATCCAGGAAGGAAAAGTGCAGGAAGGAAGAGGCCAGGAAGGAAAAGTGCAGGAATGAAAAGAGTTGGAAGGAAGTGGCTAGGAAGGAAATGTGCAGGAAGGAAACATCCAAGAGGGAAAAGTGTAGGAAGGAAGTGGCCAGGAAAGAAACGTGCAGGAAGGAAGCGACCAGGAGGGAAAAGTGCAGGAAGGAAGAGACCAGGAAGGAAAAGTGCAGGAAGGAAGAGGCCAGGAAGGAAAAGTGCAGGAAGGAAGTGGCCAGGAAGGAAAAGTGTAGAAAGGAAGTGGCCAGGAAGGAAAAGTGCAGGAAGGAAGAGGCCAGGAAGGAAAAGTGTAGGAAGGAAGAGGCCAGGAAGGAAAAGTGTAGGAAGGAAGAGGCCAGGAAGGAAAAGAGCAGGAAAGAAAAGTGTAAGAAGGCATAGGAGAGGCATGGTAGTGTAGCAGCTAGCATAACACTTTATAGCACCAGTGACTGGGAGATTGGGGGTTCAATTCATGCTGCTGTATGTGAGGACTTTGTAAGCTGGCGCTGTAATAGTTAATAGTGTTGCGCTAACCACTTCTCCACCATATACCCCCAAAGAAGGAAAAGGTATAAATCTAAATGGCAGTGCTGGTATTCGAGCCCATGCCTCCAAAGAGACCGAAACCTTAATCTGTCTGGTAGTTCGGCAATGGAGTTACGGTATATAGCAAATACTAATTTCAACAGCAACCAGTCTTCAGTACTGAACTGGACTGTTGAAAATGCACCCAGAACAATACTGCTTTTGGAGCCTCAGACTGGGGTCAATTGCAAACAAAGAAACACTCTGTTTGACCTGAGATGTCTGCATATGCATGAATGCAGCCCAGCATCAGTGGGAATTAACATTCATTTTGGGTGTCTGGAATGTTGGAGGTGTTTGAAATCTATATGTAATTCAAAGGAAGCATTGTAGATATAGAATTGTCCTGCCGTTACCTTTGACTTTTAACATATAAAAATGTCATGTAATAGTGGGTCAGGAAGGTCTCTTCCGAGAGTGTCTCCCGTATGATTCCGCTTGCTTGGCTGAATAGACTTTTATATCTCTCCGGTGACTTCGTTCACAGACACAACAGCCAGCGTGGTCTCAGGTTGCACCAAACTACCACACAAGTTAATGTTGTTTACGATAATATAACATTATAGTAACTGGATGGTAGCGTAGCACATTGCTTTACACAAATCACAGATCAGGGTTCAATTCCTGCCACTGCCTGTAAGAGGTCTGTACGTTTTCCCTGTGATCACATGAGTTTCCCCTGAGTTCTCTGGCATATTCTCATATACCAAAGATATACAGTTAGGGTTAGCAAACCGTGGGCATGCTACATTGGCACGGGAAGCATGACGATGGTCACCAGCTGCCCAGCACCATCCTTGCAGAATGGATTTGACGTTAGCAACACTTCTCACTGCAACACACACAAAATGCTGGAGCAACTCAGCAGATCAGGCAGCATCCATGGAAATGAATGAACAGTCAACATTACAGGCCGAGACCCTTCTTCAGAATTGAGAAGTATAGGGCGAAGATGCCAGAGTAAAAAGATGGTGGGAGGGGAAGGAGGCTAGCTGGAAGTGTATGTTTCGATGAACAGGTGACAAATAAAGTTATTCTTTATCACTTTCGTTCATAGTACATCACACATTCTGTCATAAACGCAAGAAAATCTGCAGGTCCTGGAAATCCAAAACAACACACACAAAATGCTGGAGGAACTCAGCAGGCCGGGCAGCATCTACGGAAAAGGGTAAAAGTCGACGTTTCGGGCCGAGACCCTTAATCAGGTGCTGAGTAACCAACTGTTTACTCTTTTCCATAGATACTGCCTGGCCTGTTGAGTTAGTCCAGCATTTTGTATGCATTGCTCATGCACATTGTTATGCGTTATAACATCAAAACATTAAATTACTCAAAGGAAGATGAGTTAAAGTTAAAGTCTGTCCCGAGCCTTATAGGCTCATCAGGCCGGTGCTTATGCCGGTTTCCATGGTGTGAAGCGACTGAGGGTACGAGACCTCCCCTCCCCGGATAGGATGCCAGTCTATCGCGAGGTTAACCCCCCAGCATTTTGCTGGTTCCCATTTTCATCTGGGTGGACTGGAGCAGTGTGCGGTTAAGTGCCTTGCAAAAAGACACAACTCGCTGCCTTGGCTGGGGCTCAAACTCACGACCTTCAGATCGCTAGTCCAATGCCTTAACCACTTGGCCACGTGACACCCACCCAAGGAAGACACCAGAGTCCAAAATGTGAGTTTCACTTTGGGTTTACTTTAAGCAAAGCACACAGGTAACACGTGATGACGTATGCAATTCACGTATTTTTACATGTAACATATAGTTGATTAAGGAGTGCTTAATCAACTATATGAATATATTATTACTCAGATATAACTGAAATATTAAAAACACAGCACATAAAGTACACATACATAACACTTTGTAACAAATACACTGCCAATTGCAAAATCAAAATCAATATGGAAATGTATGTGATTCTGTTGATAAATAGCTGTGGCTCTAGGAATTTTTTCAGGTTTCAGAATTTTCCAGTATTCTAAGGTTGGTTTTGGATGCTGAACAAAAATGAACAGTACATCTAGGTGCATTACTATTTGAGAACTAATACCCTTCAGCAACTGTATTGGAGATAGTTAGAAATAGCATTTGTTTCAGATTAATTAACAGAAGTATAAAGATCAATAATCTAAAGCAACACACACAAAATGCTGGGGGAACTCAGCAGGTCAGGCAGCATCTGTGGAGATGAATAAACAGTCGCCGTTCCTCAATGCATCACCAGCACCAGCCTACCTGCCGTCTAGGGCATATGTACGAAAAGTGCCATTAAAGGCCCAGTATCATCATGAAGGATCCTAACCACCCTGCTCACGGACTGTTTGCCCCACTCCCATCGGTGAAGAGTCTATGCAGACTCAAAAGCAGTTACTTTCCCCGAGTGATCAGGCAGATCAGCACCTCCACTGACTAGCACTCCCCCCTCTACACTCCAGCACCACTACTTTATCATTTCCTGTCAGTCACCTGACGTACAGACACTCCCGTGCCGAGCGTCACTTTACGGACATACAATCGATCTATGTATATAAGCTACTTTAAACACAAGAAAGTCTGCAGATGCTGGAAATCCAAAGCAACACACACAAGATGCTGGAGGAACTCAGCAGGTCAGGCAGCATTTATGGAAATGAATAAAAATGACTCCCTTCTTCAGGACCAGAAAGGAAGAGACAAGACTCCAGAATAAGAAGGTGGGGGGAGGGGGGGGGAGTCTGCAGATGTTGGAAATCCAAAGCAACACACACAAGATGCTGGAGGAACTCAGCAGGTCAGGCAGCATTTATGCAAATGAATAAAAATGACTCCCTTCTTCAGGACCGGAAAGGAAGAGACAAGACTCCGGAATAAGAAGGTGGGGGGGGGGGGAGGGGAAGAGCTAGAAGGTAATAGGGAAGGCAGGTGGGTAGGAAAGATAAAGGGCTAGAGAGAAAGGAATCTGACAGGAGAGGAGATTCAAAGATTCAAAGTACTTATGTAGTATACGACTCTGAAATCGGTCTTCCCCACAGACAGTCATGAACCAAAGAAGAACCACAGAACTAACCCATTCAAAGAAAAATATCAAACTCCCTCCACCCTCAAGCTCTGAAAAGGAATCACCCAAATGGCAGCAGAGGAGAAAAAGTGAACTGTAGGAGAAATAGGAGAAAGGGAAGGAGGAGGGGACGCAGGGGGAAGGTGATTTGCAGGTGAGAAGAGATAAGAGGCCAGCATGAGGAATAGAAGGGGGGGGGAAATTTTTACCAGAAGGAGAAATCGATATTCATGCCTTGAATTCAATAACCTGAAAGCATTTATTCAAATTTGAATTTATCTTTTATTTTCGGAACGTATCCTAGAAACCTGCAGTCAGTTATTCTGCCCCAGAAATATACCCTGACTACCTTAAGATTTATTACTTGTGACGTTGTGAGCATTCCTGGAATGATTCTTTAAAAGCTTTCTCGGTAATGAAATCGCTAATTTCCTAATCAGTTTAAAAAATGTACCAGTGCCGTCCCTCGTCATGGCACTTAGATACAAATTGTTGAGGGAAAATAAACTGAATTGGATTAATAAAAGGGACTTTTGTTATACCATTTTTCTGTAAAAGCTGAATAACAGCATTAGAGACTAGAACTAATCGATTCATTTCTAAACCAATTAACCTTTCACAAGGGAGAAAATGGAGGAGACGCTATGATATCAGGCTGGAGGTCAATTTGTGACAGAGATGTGTCTGACACAGATTACATTAGCAATCCTGCCTGAGAAGTGTAGAGTTGTTATATCAGTCTGGGCCTAATTAACATTCCATGCCTGATTACAAATGGCACACATATATGACCCAGCTATTTAGCTAATTAAAGGTTGCATTCAAAGCTATAGCCCGGAGTATTGGATGGAGTTATGACAGTCAACCAGGCCTGAGATATGTCCTCTCCCAATCGCTCACAAAAACAGAAAGCTACAACCGAGGCAACAAATGGCTTTTTTAAAAGACACTTCCAACCCTGTCATCTCACAGATCTAATGAAAGAAGAAGAGAAGGTGTCTCCTTTAAGGGTATGTTGATAATGTATGCTCAAATGCACAATCAAAATAATTCAATGAGCAAAAACTCTCCCTGGTACACTTCAATACAATGTATGGTTATAGTCCACCAACCTTCCAGGCTATTCGATTTCCTTTCGCGTCATGTTCCACAGCCACAGGGAAATCGCCCCTTTCATAGAACTTCCGGAATGCCGTCGGCTTTATGCGCCTCTCTTTAAACGCACCGGCTGGTGGAGGACCGGCATTCTATCGAACAATGAAGGGAACAAGTTAGATATCTAATTTGGTTAAAGCAAAGGGAACTCTTCCATTTACCGGGGTATCTTACACATCTTTGGGTAGACGCTTTCAATTTTATGGTTTTTATATTCTGTGTTTTTGCCGTTCTTTCTCGTTGCCATTTGGCGAATTTGTTAACTTTTTCCTTACCGGGGGATGGGGTGGAATTTGGGGGTTGATGTTCCTGTTGCCTTTTGGCGATTTTGTGAGTTTGTTTTGGGCTAGGGTAAGGTGTTCTTGTTGCCTTTTGATGAGTTTTGTTGATTTTTTTGTGCAGGGGATGTGGGTTTGGGCATTGATGATTGTGTTTCCATTCTTTTTTGTCTGGGGGAAAGGGTTTGATGGTTTTCTTGAAATACTTCAATGGTTTTCTTTGTTTCATGGAGAAAACATCTCCGAGTTGTATACTGCATACATACTTTGATAATAAATGAACATTTGAACCTTTGGCTCAAACCGAGGTGTAACCAACAAAATCCATTCTTTGTGGAAAGTGTTCAGAAACTGTAGTGAAACTTAAAAACAAAAGAGGAAATATTAAATAAAAAGCTTCAATATGGACTAACTACATCTCAATTAGCCTTAAATAGATATCAGCATTTAAGACCTTTGGCAACTCGATCCTTTAGGGTTAATTGTACAAATTACAGTAGTTACTGCCTGTTATGCCTCTGACATTCAGGGCAGCAATGAAGTTCCTCCATCTCTGTGGTCCTTGGCCACCTTCTCTAATGTGCCCCAGATATGGTTCAGAGAACTAATTTCTGCCTCTACAATACGGCATCAAGTTGTCTTTGGTTTCCCATGTTTCGCCCGTCCTTCACGGGTCCAATGAAATGCTGTCTTGATGACGGAGTTGGCCTCTCCTCTCGTCACTTCTTGGTGGTGTTCAGGGCTTCCTTCATCATGCCAGTAGCTTCCTCTCAGTTTTCACTCATGCAAATCCCGGGAGGAGACTCAGGAATACCATTGCACACAGATATATGGTTCTCCATTGTTGCTTCTGAAACTATTTTATTTGACCAGTCAGAGTTGTTATCCCTGAGCTGAACCCCTAAACCTGAAGAATTAAAGGACCACTCTTAATCTGGCCTCTACCCTTTGACCTGTTTGAGGTGGGTGATCCTACCAAGAGTCAAAGCACAAGACCCTGACACTAGCCAACATAGCTCTCTGGGTCTTTGAGGCACACAGGCCTCCAAATCCTACGACAATGTAGTGGTCCTCTTGGAGGACAAATTAGTCATAGTCATAGTCATACTTTATTGATCCGAGGGAAATTGATTTTCTTTACAGTTGCCCTAACCAAGAATAGAGTATAATTACAATTACTAGCTCTACTGTATATTAGCCTCTCAGTCCTGAAGAAGGATAAAAGCCCAAAACATCAACTGTTTATTCATTTCCATAGATGTTTCCTGACCTGCTGAGTTCCTCCAGCATTTTGTGTGTGCTGATTTGGATTTCCAGTATCTGCAGACTTTCTCGTATCTATATAACCTATGCCTCAGTTCGTAAATGTTCACATTTCAGTAAATCTCAGTAAAACGTGACCCACCCAAGCTGTTCCAAATGTCGCCAGTGCACACACGTAAAGTAGATGCCCATTAACCACAGAAGAATTTAAAGGAGAACTCAAAGTTCAGATTGGTCGAATGAGTAATATTGTTGCTGTAAATTTGAATTGTGTCTGCGACAAGCATTTTCAACTGGATAAGATTGTTCCTCTATGGATGGCAAATTCAGAATATCGTAGAATAAAAATTCAACACTAAGTTATATTCTATTATTTGTTTTTAGTGATACAACACAGAATAGGTCCTCTGGCTCTTGGAGTAGAGCCTCTCCAGCAACCAGCTCCATGGAGCCACAGGTAAGAGCTGAGTGTCCGGTAGAGACCAAAGATGAGTGACCTGTTCCAGAATGGATACACCAAGTCCCTTCACCCAAGGTGCTGCCTCTTCCAGGGCTCCCCATACACGCTTCATCTAGTAGTACATACAACACAAAAAGCAAAAAACAGCAGAGATTTAGCAGGATGCTGCCTGGTTTAGAGAGTATGCATTATGATCAGAGATTAAGGGAGCTAGGGCTTTACTCTTTGGAGAGAAGGAGGATGAGAGGAGACATGATAGAGGTGTACAAGATATTAAGGGGAATAGATAGAGTGGACAGCCAGCGCCTCTTCCCCAGGGCACCACTGCTTAATACAAGAGGACATGGCTTTAAGGCAAGGGGTGGGAAGTTCAAGGGGGATATTAGAGGAAGGTTTTTCACTCAGAGAGTGGTTGGTGCGTGGAATGCACTGCCTGAGTCAGTGGTGGAGGCAGATACACTCGTGAAGTTTAAGAGACTACTAGACAGGTATATAGAGGAATTTAAGGTGGAGGGTTATATGGGAGGCAGGGTTTGAGGGTCGGCACAATATTGTGAGCCGAAGGGCCTGTAATGTGCTGTACTATTCTACGTTCTATGTTCTATGTTCTATGAATAAGGTGGCATCTATCCTTAAAGACCTTGACTATACTGGAGATGCCCTCTTCTTCCTATTACCATTGGGGTGGAAGTACAGGAGCCTGAAGACCCAGACTCAATAGTTTAGGAACAGCTTCTTTCCCTCAATCATCAGATTTCTGAATAGACACTGAGCCCATGAAAGCTAACTTTTTATTCCTATTTTGCGCTAAGTATTTGCTTTTCTAAGATATAGTATTTTTACAGAAATGTGCAAAAGTCTCAGGCACGTATATATAGCTAGTGTGCCTGAGACATTTGTACGGTGCTGTATGTGCCAATGTGGAGCGGAGAGTGAGCTTGTAAATCTGGCGGAAGCAAAGGATGTTGAAAATGGCGAGGGTGGAGTGTCACGGAGGGGTGTGGGACAGGTGACAGAAAAGGAGTGCCAGGCACGGGTGCAGACACGCCCAGCCCTGAGTCACCAGGTCACTTGATTCCAAACAATTGGTTTATTGATCATTACAGAATGTCTCTCTGGTGCTTCCCACTCCCTCCCCTCTCCCTTCCCCTTTTTACAGCATGATTCCCCTCTCCCTGCCCCCCTTCCCACTCTCAGTCCACAATAGAGACCCATATCAGAATTAGGTTTATCATCACTCACATGTCATGAAATCTGTTTTTCTTTGCGGCAGCAGTACAGTGTAATGCATAAAATTATTACAGTACTGTGCAAAAGTCCTAGACACCATATCTATATAGATGTAACTAAGATTTTTGCAAAGCGCTATACATCTTGTAGTTATTGTTGCTGCAAAGCAACAAATTTGGCGACATATGTCAATCCACAAACCACATTAATTAAACCTTGCCCTAGATCCAGGATTCCAGCACAATCCTCTGGCAGCATTGAAGAGGGAGAGAAAGAGGGAGGCCGTTCGAATGCAATGACCTTCCTCTGGCAGCAGTGGAAGAGAGGAAGAGACAGCCCGTCACACGCCTGGCCCACTCACTCGCTTTACCCAAACTACACTGATCCCGAAGACCAAAGCGTGAATACGTAACTGAAATCTTCACTTCTACTATGCCCCAATCCATGTGACTAGCTACCATAATAAACGCGCAACTCAAACTACAATAGTGATAGAAAATACATACATGGCTCCTACAACCCCTATGGGTCGTAGGCTGCCAACAGTAGCTCGGCGGAGACCTCTGTCTGCGGCCAGTCTTTCAAGTTGTCTGCAGCTGTAGCTCATCTTCTTGGTGTATCCTTCCTCTCCCAGGAATGAGGTCTCAGGAGCTTCAGCTGGCATTTCTGTTACTCTGGGTTTTTATGGGAGGGGGTTGCTAGCCCAATGCCCAATCCTTCTCCTTTGGTAGCCGGGCTTAGGACTGTCCAGTGTGGAGTTAATCCACTATCACAAACCACCTAAAACCCTATAACACAGGGGTTTCCAATGTTTCAACCAATACCATTAAGGAAGGGATCCGAGGATGCAAATTTGGGAACCTCTGCTATAACACTTTTCTCACTCCAAGTTATAAATCAATCAAGGAAAACACAGACAATGAAATGTGGGTAACACTTATTCTTAGACCACTGGCTGGGATTGAATTTAAACTGAGATTCAGATTTACACATCAAGGCATACAATGAAATGTGTAATTTGTGTTAACAACCAACACGATCTCACAGTGAGGTGGGGCCATCCCTCAAGTGACCGCACACATTCCGACGCCAACATGGGATGCCCCACAAAGCTTGACAGAACAGCAGGACAACACAGAACACAACAAGCAACAAAACAACAGCCAACAAGAGCCAGGCTGTCGAATGACAAATTTCAGGAAGAAGGTAAAGGAACCTCAAGGTCCACTCCACCAAGTTCAGGAACAGTGACTACCCCTCAACCATCAGGCTCATGAATCGGAGGGGATAACTTCACACACCTTCACTAACTTCACACACCTTCACTTGCCCCATCACTGAAATGCTCCCACGCCCAATGGACTCACTTTCAAGGACTCTTCATCTCATTTTCATGATATTTATTTATTATTATTATCCTTTCTTTTTGTATTTATACAGTTTTTTTAATCTTTTGCACACTAGTTTGAATGCCCAAGTTGCTCTTTCATTGATCCTTTTAGGACTATTTTTCTGTAGATTTATTGAGTATGCCCACAAGAAAATGAATCTCAGGGTTGTATATGTACTTTGATAATATACTTATTTTTTCATTCATTTTTTTATGTGGGGGGGAGGGATTTGGGGTTGATGATCGTACTGCCATTCTTTGCTTTCTTGGTTTCATGGCTATCTGGAGAAGAAGAATTTCAGAGTTGTATACTGTGATAATAAGTGAACCTTTGAACCTTTACTTTGAACTTTGAGCTTTAATACCCAGGATGTTGTGCAACTTGGTGGGGAGACTACATGTCGTAGTTCTCCCACGTGCCTACTTGGCCTGGTCTTTCCCGATGACAGAGATCATAGGTTTGGGAGCAGCTGTCAGAACGAGCCATATAGTTCAACTTATAGATGTATACATAGGAGCTGTTGGGTTATGGTAGTGAACAGGGTGAATGCTTAAGTTGACAAATGGGCTGCCAATCAAATACCTGCTTTTTCCTAGATCAGGGGTCCCCAACCTTTTTTGCACTGCGGATCAGTTTAATATTAACAATATTCTTGCGGACCGGCCAACCGGTTGGTGGGGGTTGTTCAAGTAGGGTTAAACTCACCTTAACATGTCTATTACAGTTAGGGTTGCCAACTTTCTCACTCCCAAATAAGGGACAAAAGTAGCAGTCAAATCCCAAGACACTTTACCCCTGGAAAGACCACCATGACCATGAAGCCTTGCGCGGGCACCTGTGTGCGCATGTGGGTACGTGCCGATTTTTCCCCACATATTGGTTTTACTTTCATCTTCCCGACTACACTGTACACACATTATTTCTACTTTATATAGGCTGTGTATTTATCATATCATTCCTGCTTTTACTGTATGTTAGTGTTAATTATTTTTTGGGGTTTATGTGTTATTTGGTACGATTTGTTAAGTTAGTTTTTGGGTCTGGGAACGCTCAAAAATTTTTCCCATATAAATTAATGGTAATTGCTTCTTCACTTTATACCATTTCGGCACAAAAGGTTTCAAAGGAACGCTCTACCTTAGCGGGGGAAATACGGGACAAGGGGGGTCCCATATGGGACAAACCAATTTAGCCCAATATATGGGATGTCCCGGCAAATACGGGACAGTTGGCAACTCTATGTTCAAGTTCAACAGTGCGTGACAGGGAATGAGGAAAGGTGCAGCTGACTCATATCGTTTCCTCACGGCCCAGTAGCACATGCTTTGCGGCCCAGTGGTTGGGGACCGCTGTCCTAGATGGTGTCAAGTTTCCTGAGTGCTGTTGGAACTAAACTTCCAAACATCTTAAAACACGGCATAGTAATGCTTTACAGTACCTGTAACTTGGGTTTAATTCCTACGGTTGCCTGATATAAGTTTGTACTTTCTCCCCCTAACTGCATGGGCTTCCTCCGGGTGCTCTGGTTTCCTCCCACAGTCCAAAGACCTACCGGTTGGCAGATTACCTGGTCATTGTAAATTGTCCTGTGATTAGGCTAGGATTAAATTGGACGATTGCTGGGCAGTGTGTCTCCAGAAGAGCCTACTCTGCACCGTAGGTCAATAAATAAATAACACTGTCCTTGCAGACACAGCATGTCACATCATAGTCACTGAAAATATCTTCTAGAGCCTCTAGTTTAAATAAAAAAGTGCAAATTGATTTTTATTTTCTCTTAGGTGGTCGACTGAAGTTATCCGGAAGTGAAAGAGATAAAGGTTAAACTCTTTTATGATTAACCAAAGCCATTTTCACTCCTGCATGAAATTACTTCCAAAACTTATTGAGATAGTTGAAAGCTTTTACTTTGGTGGACAATTGAAAATCTTAGTTTAAATTAATGGGTTCTGGCTACACTGCAGTAATTCTCTCACTCAAACCACGAACTTTCTTTTTCGCTTGTATCCCACCAAGAGACGTAATTTACCTGTATCTACCACACCGAGTTAAGTTATCACTTTAACCACTTTTTAGATCCATATTTAATCTTCTAAACACCGGGGAATCCAAAGCGGGCTTGTACAACCTGTCTAGATAGATTCCACAAATCCCTCAAAGTTGCTGTGCAAGTTGGTAGGCAGTGTTCATTGGTGGGCAGGGCTTTGCCTGTGATGGACTGAGCTGCGATTGTCCCTACCTACATCACATGTACAACTCATCAACCTCCTAGTGCAGGTCGATGGGAGTAGGTAGCTTAAATGGTTCAGCATGGACTAGGTGGGACGAAGGGCCTGTTTCTGTGCTGCATTTTTCTATGTGTTATGTAACCAGCAACAATGAATATCAATTGAATCAGGTTATATAAAAACAACCAAATATTTATTAAAAACGGATAAACAATAAAAAACAAACGCCAACCTTAACCGGAAGTTAACCGCTATGCGGCCGTTCAACAAATCGCCACTCGGTACTGGTTCTTAAAGCGATAAATGCGAAAACAGTTCTTAAAGCGGTAAAGTCAAATACAGTTCTTAAAATGGTAAATTTGAAAGTCCAACAGATTTATACATTCAATTGGGAGACTTCCCTGGAGAAGGATTTCTTCATAGACGCGACTTTCCTGCTAGTTCTGTCCAAAAGTATTCACGATGAAGGAAAAAAATGGCTTAAAACAACTGACCTTTCTTCTGGCGAGCAAATCCTGCATGAACTGCCTTGCTCTTTGGCAGGAGTTATCTCTGATGCAGGTCGCTACATCCTCAACGAAGACTCAATAAGGTCGATCCTTTGTTAAATTGCCAAACGATACCAATTTCTCTTAATCTTTCAGGTCCTATACTTCAATAAAGTCTTCACTCTCCAATACTACTGAAAAGGTACATCAACAAACCTGGCAGAAATGGGTAAACTGCCAATCCAGCACCATTGTACCTTACAATAGAATGTAACACTCCGTTTTAAAAATGAAACTGCAGAGGTCTTCCCTTTTATACCTGCGGTGAACATGTCAACACGTGACCTCACATCGGTGGAAAAATTATATCAGGTGATCTCCAAAAGACCATTACATCATTCTCACAAGAAAGTCACAAGATCTCCTTGAGGTATGTAACATATGACTCTAGATTTAAGAGAAAAAATGTAGTTTTCCATCGATTTTTCAGTCTATAAGTAGAACTAACATTTCAAACAATTATCTTCTAATTAGCTCAGTTTTTTTCCCATTGGCAGATTGCAACATCGAACCAGCGAGCTGCTGGCTTCCTGCTCTCATTTGTTGCAGGAGCGATATCTTTCTCTCTCTCGCTCTTTTGCTAGCAAGAGAGACGTCAAAGTGTTGGGGTGGACAGTAGTTTTTTTGTTGGACTCTAGATCGCGATCTCTTTGGGGGCTTGCATTGTGGGTGGTGGGGGATGTCAGTTCTTTTGCTGTAGCAAGTGGGGGGAGAGGGTGGGTTGATGCTTTTCCTGTTGGTTGGGCATAGGAGGGAGGGGAGACTTCGAGGTTCCAAAGTTTGTCATTCATTCCTTCATGTTTTTTTTCTATTTCTTGGACGTCTGCAAAGAGTAAGAATTTCAGGTTGTATATGGTATACATTCTCTGATATTAAATTGACCCATTCGAAGCAATAGCCTGCAATTACTGAATACAATTAATGATAGCCATTTGATTTTAAAAAGTTTTTCTGACTTTAAAGGCTGGCTTTGGTTCTAATCTCACAGATGCTGCCCAACCTCTTGAGTATTTCCAGAACTTTCAGTTTTCTTACTTTAGATTTCCAAAATCTGCAGTTCTTGTGATTTTTGCACATCGTAGAATAGTTGGGGGAAAACAAAGTTTGTAACCTCATTTACCAAAAGAATGACAACTGTCTCAACTGCTGGAAAAATGGGCTGAAAAATGGAAGATGGAATTTAATGCAAACAAGTGTGAGGTGTTGCACTTTGAGAGGACAAGCCAGGTAGAACTTACACGGTGAGCTGTCAGGCACTGAGCCATGCAGTAGAACAGCGGGATCTTGGAATCATCATCGTGATTACATGCTAAGTCATATTCCATGGGCGGTTATGGTCTTTATGACCATGATTGTTCTTGGCAAGTTTTTCTGCAGAAGAGTTTTTCTCTTTGGCTTCCCCTTTACAAGGCAGGTGACCCCCAGCCATTATCAATACCCTTCAGAGATTGTCTGCCTGACTTCAGTGGTTCATAACCAGGACTTGCGATGTGCACCAGCTGCTCACCCAACCTTCCACCGCCTGCTTCTGTGGCTTCACGTGACCCTGATTGGGGAAGCTAAGCAGGCTAACGGAGGGAAGGAGCGCCTTGCACCTCCTTTGGTAGAGTCATTTCTCCACCCGCCATGTGAGAATACAGATCTACAAGTCCTTGACACAGGTAGATAAAGAGAACCTTTGGCACGTTGGCCTTCATAAGTCAAAGGATAGAGTACTGGAGCTGAGATGCTATCTTGAGGTTGCATAAGATGTTGGAGAGGCCAGATTTGGAGTACCGTGTGCAGTTCTAGTCACTTACCTACAGGAAAGATATCAATGAGATTGAAAGAGCACAGAGCAAATTTACAATAATATTGTCAAGACTTGAAGATCTGAGTTACAGGGAAAGGTTGAATAGATTAGAACTTTACTCCTTGGAGCATCGGAGAGAGAGAGGAGATTAGATAGAGGTATGTGAAATTATTGGGGTATAGATAGGTTGAATGCAAGCAGGCTTTTTCCACCGAGGTTGGGTGAGACTAGAAGTAGAAACTCCATGTAAGTGGAACAATGGAAGCAGCCCAAAGGAAATTCCTTAAGCTGCCCTGAGTGATTCGGGCTGGTTACTGATTTCAAACAAAGAGCCATAAATTACCAGTTGTCGCTTGCAGAAGAAGGGCGATAAGTGGATGCTGGCCTGGACTAGAGCCAATGAGAAGGTGTTAAAGATCACTCAGATAACCCATAGCCAATAACACTAAAATGCAACATTTGAACTGGCAGGGAATGAATATAGAAGCAGAGGCTTCAACTGCAAAACACCGACAACACCCTCCAGAGAGCCACCATCGTGGATATGGAGTACCCTACGGGCATGTGGAGATTAGATCGGGACCACGAGGAACACACGGCCAGCATAGACTCCATTTCCTGGTATAAACTTTCCAATTCTTCAACTGTTCATGAAGGGTCCAGGAAAACTTAGCAGGCGGGCACACAGATAGCGTAATTTTATGTGCTCCTCCATTGAGATAATAAAGACACTTGTCAGTAATCACAGACTCTCTCTCTGTCTCCCTGATGATTATTACTAAGGGGTAGATCCTTGTAACAATAGTTTTCTTTATTAATACGTATTGCATTGTACTGCTGCTGCAAAACAACAAATTTCCTGATACAGCCTGTGATTTTAAACCTGATTCTGAAATTTTAAAAAAACAACTTGAAGCAGCATCATAAGGCACATAGCATCATATAAGCAGCCTTCAAAAGAAAAGCATAAACATGAGCAATACACACAGGAGATTCTGCAAATGCTAGAAATCTTGAGCAACACACACAAAATGCTGGAGGAGCTCAGCAGGTCAGGCAGCGTCTGTGGAGAGGAATAAACAGTCGACGTTTCAGTTCAAGACCCTTCCTCAGGACTGGGTGAACATAAAGCCTGAACAATTTTTACAAGAAAGAATGCAATTAGAACAAAAAAAATACAAAGTCTATTTCAGTGCCAAAGTGATCAAAGTGGTCTTGGCATTGCCAAACTGTAGTGAGTAGGGATCTTTCATCGAAGATTTGGCATTTGGAAGAATTTTCCCTCCAGTAAAAGAATACCCCCTCCCCCCTCCCCCTTCCTCTATTTCCCAATCTGAGGTTTTACTTCCTCTCACCTGCCTATTAATTCCTCCAGCAGACCCTCCTCCTTCCCTTTCTCCTATGGTCCACTCTCTTCTCCTACCAGATTCCTTCCTCTACAGCCCTTGACCTTTCCCTCCCACCTGGCTTCACCTATCACCATCCAGATATCCTCCTTCCCCCCCAACCCCCTTCCCCCACTTTTTATTCTGCCATCTTCCCCACTTCATTTCCAGCCCCGAAGGTGGTCTCGGGCCAAAACCTCTACAGTCTGTTCACTTCCGTCGAAGCTGCCTAACCCGCTGAGTTCCTCCAGCATTTTGTGTGCGTTGCTTTGGATTTCCAGCATCTACAGACTTCCTCACGTTTTTGATGAAAGATGTTGCCTTTCTGATGCAGCTCCTCCTGTAGATAATAACAATGATGAGTATAAATTTAATGTAGTGAAAAGTCTTGAATAAACAGATTATAAGGCAAGTTTTGTTCCAGAAACAACAGAAGCAACAATGGACCATAGAATTCTCTGAGTTATTCAGTCGCCATAATGTTAACTTTCTCAATTACTTTCCCATCCCATTTCCAAATCCCTTAACGTCTAAAAGTCTATGCGTTTCAGGTTTGAATAATGTAAGAGTCACCAACCTTTCTTATGCCATAGACCCTTATACTTACTGAGAGGTCCATCAACCCTAGGTTGGGAACCCCTGGAATAATAATTGAGCATCTGAGGGGAAGGGAATTCCAAAGATTCACAGCCCTCCTGACCTCCAAGAGGACCACAACCTTCTCGTGGTTTGGAGGCTTGCGTGCCTCAATGACCCAAAGAGTCATTGGCTGGAGTTAGGGATTTATGCTTTGGCTTTTGGTAGGGTCACCCTTGCCCATAAGGTCAAAGGATAGAGGCCAGACTGAGTATGGTCCACCAGTCCTCGAAGTTCAGGGGTTTCAGCTCAGAGTCTACAGCTTTGATTGGTCAAACAAAACTGTTACGGAAGCAGCAATGAAGAGTCCTTCTACATCTGCGTGTGACGGTATTCCTGAGTCTCCACCCGGGACCTGCATGACTGTCAGCAAAACGAGAGGAAGCTACCGACACGATGAAGGAAGCCAAAAATGCCACCAGAGATGGAGGACCTTCAATGCTGCCCAAAGCACCAGCGACATAACAGACAAAAGAAGATAAAGAACAACCCTCCAGAACAAAGAAATTCCTCTTCATCAAAGTCCTCATGGCCAACTCTATGTTCATTTCTCACTGCTGCCATCAGGTAGAAGGTACAAGAGCCTCAGGACTCAGACCACCAGGTTCAAGAACAGTTACTACCCCTCATCCAGCAGGCTCTTGATCAAAAGGGGATAACTACACTCACTTGCCCCATCACTGCAATGTTTCCACAACCAATTATCCTACTTTAAGGACTCTTTATCTCATTACCTCATACTTATTGCTATTTATCTATATTTGCGTTTGCACAGTTTGTTGTCTTCTGCACTCTGCTTGCTATTCCATTGATCCCGTTATAGTTACGATTCTATAGATTTGCTAAATATGCCCATAAGAAAATGAATCTCAGTGCTGTATGTGGCGACATATATGTACTTTGATAATAAAATTTACTTTGGACAACAAACAAGATACCAGCGGAGCTTAGCAGGTCAGGCAGCATCTGTGGAGGGAAACGGATAGTCAATGTTTCCGTCAAGACCCTTCACCTGGACATATTAATCTACTTACATGGCAACCCTTTTACATGTTCCAATCCAATAACTCAGTGTTTGTCCAAAGGAAGGTGACGTGCTTCTGATGAATCCACGGAACTGATTGCTGGAAACTGCTGTGGAGGCTACGTCTTTGGGTATATTTAAAGCAGAGGTTGATTGGCTGCTGATTAGTCAGGGTGTCAAAGGTTACAGGGTGAAGGCAAGAGAACGGAGTTGAAGAGAAAATAAATCAGTCATGATCTAATGGCAGAGCAGACACGAGAGGCTGAATGGCCTAATTCTGCTCTGAGGCCTTATGGACCCAACTTAAAACCTTTAATTTTGTGCAGAGACTAAAACAAGCTGCAATCTAAAAATGTGCATTCCCCAAGGAAAGTCATTAGACATGTAATTGAATGAGCAGAGTTAATAAAGCAGTTTCATTTTGTGGTCCGGTTATTTTTTATTCCAAATAGATTAATTGCCTCACTCATAGATAATGTAAAGGCTGACCTGACGCACCCAGAATATAATGGCACTTTCTCTCAGTGCACAGCCAACAATGTCGTACTGTTGGAGGTTGATTTTTTTTTTCCCCAAACCCAACAAAGCACTGCTTATCCTTGCAATCACAACAAGTATGGTCAAATAACGCTGAACAACAAAGATTTTGCTTCCTGAATACTTTTGGCTTTATCTTATGGATCATGGGCAGCTGATCATGAAAATGACCATGAAATATCCCTACCTTATATCATTTTTTAAAAAATTATTTTTATTCGTTTTTTTAATTTATTATTCAAGTCAGAATAGCAGATGCCAAGATTAAGGAAGGAATTTTTGCTGGTCCACAGATCAAACAGGTCATCAATGACAGGAAATTTGAAGAATTTCCAGTGGGACCGAAGAAAATCACATGGAAGGCTTTCAAGAATGTTGCTGAAAATGTTCTTGGCAACTACAGAGCACCAAACTACCTGCAGCTGGTTGACAACATGCTTCAAGCATACAAAACCATGAAGTGCAACATGTCACTAAAGATTCATTTTCTGCATTCTCATTTAGACTTCTTCCCTGCAAATCTTGGCGTTGTCAATGACAACCATGGTGAAAGGTTTCACCAGGACATTGTGGTGGTGGAGAAACAGTATCAGGGCAACTGGAATCCATCAATGTCGGCTGACTATTGTTGGACACTTAAGCAAAAAGCCTCAGACACTGAGTACAAATAAAAATCATTAACGAAACATTATTAGCTCAGTTGAACTATTTATTGCAAAGTGTCAGCACCATTATACAATTAAACACATTCAATTATTCAAAATCATTCAATAAAAGTTAATTTTTTGTTTTTCCAAATTCCTAAGTGATGCAAGTCATCTGAAATTATATTTGTGTTCAGTTTTAAACAACAAAAATTACTGAAGAGACAAGATTGTTGAAAATATTTGTTGTCCAATGTAATTTATGGGGAAGTATTGATTGCAGAAGCCCCTGAGTTCAATTCACAATCATTCTGAGCCATTTCCTGCAGTCATTATTCTCTTTATTTTCCTAGTAGTGATCTTCTTTCTTTGCAAGGAGCTGTGATTATATATTATATCTAATACTTAATATTATATCTAATATGTGTAATGAGATGACCGTAGAATATTATTTTCTATTGTTAAAGGGCACTTATGTATTCACCTCGGTAATGCTAAAATAGCTACCTGTGCCTTTAAGAGAGAACGGTGACCTCATTATGCAAGTGCAGAGTAGAAAAAAAGAGTTACGATGCTCTAGAATGAACATCGAGAATTGGAAGCTGCTTTTCCCAGGTATGGTGAGAAAGGGTGAATAATATTTGATAATGTCCATGTAAATTCATTTATACCTTGTTTGTAAATCCAGAATATTGGTAACTTGACACATTTTACATGTGGATGCTTTAGATTTTCATGAATAAGGTATCGGTGCTGGACGGCATGGCTGTGCGAAGTTCTTTATTGACCTAGCAGGTTAGTCCTTCTAGTAATTTTACAAGGTAAGATATTGTAAATGTTTATTTTTGTCTTACTTTATTGTTTCATGACCGAATATGAATGTAACTGAGTAATGTAGATCTGTTAATCTCTGTTCACGTAATGTAAGCGAGGAGAATTTGTTTCAAGTTCCAGCCTATATATGTTTGGAAGTTAAGCGCGTGTGTGCCATGGAAAGTATACCTCTTAGTTAAGATGAGATGTATTTATTCCGATTTTTGATGTTGTGTATAAGGTACAGGGTTGGTGGGACACTAATATTGTTTGTATTGTTTTTTAGAATTGCCACTACAGTATTGGTTTTATTCATTTTGTTTTATTTATTGTCATACTGCATATGTAGCTAGTCGATACACAAATAGCTGGACCAAAATTAAGCTGAGATTGTAACAGCAGAACTGTGATTTTTAAAAAATTCGTGTTGTTTTTATTTTGATACCTTCTTTCTGCATTAAAACATCTAAAACAGAAGAAGGAATTAAAGACCTGAAAAAGTATTTGTTGTCCTGAGTGGGTATATCTCCCAGGCTACAAAATATGTTGCGTATCAATTCAAGGTTCAAGACTATTTATCATGCGTACATCAAAACATACAGTGAGATGTGTCATCTGCATTAACAACCAACACACCCAAGGGTATGATGGGAGCAGGCCGCAAATGTCGCCACACATTTTGGCGCTGGTGCAGCACACCACCACGACTGACGGAAGACTAGAGAATGCAATAAGCAACAAAACAACAACAGCAAAACAAGCTTCATTCCTCCCTCCCACTCACGCACGGGTACAGTCCTCTAAACCCTAAGGTAATCTGACTCCAACATCCTGCAGACTCAGATTCACTGGCCTCCAGCAGACTCACAGACTCATGCTCTTGCCAACAGGCCTCATCTTAAGGACTTCCGATTCAAAGTTCAACGTACATTTATTATCGAAGTATAGAACCTTGAGGTTTGTCTCCTTACAGGCAGCCACAAAACAAAGAAATCCCAAAAGGTCCCATAAAATCAAGACCCAATGCGCAGAGAGAAAAAAAACAAATGGCGTAACAATAAGATATTATTTATGAGGTAGGAGCTATGTATCTATTTTCTGTCTGTATTGTATTTTGTGCTGCGGATTTTACTATGAATTATGGTCATTTGTCACGTGGGTTAGAGTGTGGTAGAAGTGAATGAGTGTAATCATGTATTCACCCTTTACGTTGTTAGCTTAGTTTAGTTCGAGAAGGGATGAGTCAGAGAAGGAGTATTTTTTGTTGGTGACGCTAATGTCATTGCCAACTTTCGCTTATTACAACTTATATCATTAATTTCACTATCGCTACACATATTTCGCTTATTACGCTAACTTCCCACATCCAATGATCTCACGTCAGTTTTTTAAAAAAAACTTATTCACTGAGGCTCAGCGCAGAATAAGCCATTCTGGTCCTTCGAGCCATGCCAATTAACGACCTCCAATTTAACTCGAGCCTAATCACCGGACAGTTTACAATGACAAATTAACCTACCAACTGATACATCTTTGGACTGTGGGAGGAAATCAGAGCACCCGGAGGAAACTTACACGGTCAAGGGGAGAACGTACAAACTCCTTACAGGCAGCAGAGGGAATTGACCCTGGGCCGCTGGTACAGTAAAGCGTTGTGCTAACCCCTACACTACCGTGGTTATCGCTAACTTTGCTTATTACACTTATAGTTGTGATGAATGGTTGTGATGTTTCACCCCCAGATGAGCTCAATGCTTTTTATACGCACGTTGAAAGGGAAAATAAAATTACACCTGTGTGAATCCCTGCAGCATCTGGTAACCCTGGGATCTCTTTTTTTTAAAAATCTATACTGCACTAACTGCCGCCACTGGGCTATAAACGTGCAGGAGCAGTATGTGGTTAAGTGACTTGCTCAAGGACACAACATGCTGCCTCAGCTGAGGCTTGAACTAACGACCTTCAGATCGCTAGTCCAATGCCTTAACCACTTGGCCACGCACCACAACATCTCTGTATCAGAAGCTGATGCCAGGACGTATTTCAAGAGGGTGAACGCTGGCAAGACATCAGGCCCTGATGGTGTACCTGATAGGGCTCTGAAAACCTGTGCCAACCAACTGGCGGGAGAGTCCAAGGACATTTTAGATCTGTCACTGCTGTAAATGGAGCTTCCCATCTCCTTCAAAAGGATGATAACCATACTGGTGCCCAAGAAGAGCTGGGTGAGCTGCTTCAACAACTATCACCCAGTGGCACTCACATCCTCGATGTTGAAATGTTCTGAGAGGTTGGTCATGGCTAGAATCAACTCTTCCCTAAACAAGGACCTGGAAACACAGCAATTTGCCTATCGCCACAAAAGGTCAGCAACAGATGCAATCTCACTGGCTCTCCACTTGGCCTAGGACCACCTGGACAACCAGTAATATTGTTTATTGATTCCAGCTCAGCATTCAGCACAATCATACCCTCAGTTCTAATCAACAAACTCCAAAACCTGGGCCTCTGTACCTCCCTCTGCCACTAGATCCTTGATTTCCTCACCAAGATACCACAGTCTATGCAGAATGGAAATAACATCTCCTGCTCACTGACAATCAACACTGGCACACGTCAAGGATGTGTGTTTAGCCCACTGCTCTACTCTCTCTACACCCATGATTGTGTGGCTAGACATAGCCCAAGTGTCATCTATAAATTTGCTGATGACCCGACTATTGTTGGCAGAATTTAAGATGGTGGCGAGGAGACATAAAAGAGTGAGATAGATCAGCTGGTTGAGTGGTATGACAACAATGACCAGGCACTCAGCCTCAATAAGACCAAAGAATTGACTTCAGGAAGGGGAAGTCAAAGCATCACACACCAGTCCTCAACAAGGAATCAGCAGTGGAAAGAATGAGCAGTTTCGAGTTCTTGGCTGTCAACATCTCTGAAGATCTATCCTGAGCCCAAGATATTGATGCAATTACAAAGCAGGCACAACAGCAGCTATATTTCATTGAGAGTTTCAGGAGACTTGGTACATCACCAAAGACATTCACAAATTTCTACAGAAAGCATTCTAACTGGTCGCATCACCATCTGGTATGGAGGAGCCACTGCACAGAATTGGAAAAAAACTTCATAACATTGTAAACTCAGCCAGCTCCACCATGGGCACTTGGCTCCTCAGCACTGAAGACATCTTCAAAAGGCGCTGCCTCAAAAGGGCAGCATCCATCATTAAGGACCCAGGACATGCCATCTTCTCATTGCTCCATCATCTCCCCCATGTGATCAGACACCCCCACTGGAGCTCCCACCTCGTCCATGATGTATGCTGAGATGTCGAACTGTTGCTCCCCCATGACTTCTTTCAGCACCGCGCGATTCGCCAGATTGTAGCCTGGTTATCCTCGTTGGCCATAGTGAACAAGTCTCTGCTAATCCTATCCTCTGAGTGTTCCACCAAGGAGGAGATACAGGAGCCTGAAGACACACGCTCAACGTTTCAGCAACAGATTTCACTAACATGAGAAAATCTGCAGATGCTCTAAATCCAAAGCAACACACACAAAGTGCTGGAGGAACTCAGCAGGTCAGGCAACCTCTATGGAAAAGAATACAGTCAACATTTTGGCCCTAGACCCTTCATCAGGTCTAGAGAAAACTACCTCATTATTTATTTTTATTTTTCCACTACTGAATTAATTTAACTATTTTATAAATCTTGGCAGATTTACAGCTGCGTTTGGCAATTTTCTTGTATCCACCTCCTGACTTGTGTTTTTCAATAACCTTTTCGCGGAGTTGCTTGGAACGTACTTTTATCTTCACGGTGTATTTTTTGGCAGGATACTGATTCACCAGCAGTTGGACCTTCCAAACACAGGTGTATTTTCACTAGCAAACATTGAAACACCTCGACTGCTCACAGGTCCCCATTAAACTAATTATGTGGCTTCTAAAACCAATTAGCTGCACCAGTGATGACTTAGTGTGTCATGTTAAAGGGAGGTAAATACTTATGCAATCAATTATCTTGTGTTTTAAACTTTTAATTAATTTAAATCACCTTGTAGAGATCTGTTTTCACTTTGACATGAAAGTCTTTTTCTGTTGATCAGTGTCAAAAAAGCCAAATTAAATCCACTGTGATTCAATGTTGTAAAACAATAAAAGACTTCCGGGGTGGGGTGGGGGTGAATACTTCATAGGCACTGTGGATATTTTCTTACTGTAACAGTTTTCCAATGTATTTCACTGTACTGCCGTTACAAAACAACAAATTTCACGACCTGTGTGAGTGATAATAAACCTGTTTCTGATTCTACACTGCCGGAAATGGTGAAAGAAGTAAGTCTGAAGCAAGGGTTCCCAACCTTTCTTATGCTGTGAACCCCAACCATTAACCGATGAGTCGATGGACCCCAGGTTGGAAACCCCTGTGATAGAGGCATTTAAGAGCCTCTTCAAAATGTCCAGAGGACAAAGAAATATGGACTGTGTGTAAGCAGAGGGATTAGTTCCATTAGGTGTTTAATTTAGTTCAGTACTGTGCTAAATGGACTGTTCCTGTGGAGTATTGTTCTATATTCGAAGCTTGATAGCAGTGGGAAAGAAGTACTTCTTGAGACTGATTGTCTCAGCTTCACCAAGCTCACCAAAAGGCTCAAATCAAATACAACAGTTTAATGTCACCATCTTCTACAAAGACTGCTTTGCACATTCACTTCCAGGACACGGGGAGTCCTGACGAAGGGTCTCGTCTTGAAACGTTGACTGCTTACTCTTTTCCATAGATGCTGCCTGACCTGCTGGGTTCCTCCGGTATGTTGTGTGTTTTGCTACAGTAGTGCAGTGGTTAACGTAATGTTATGACAATGCCAGGTTCAGTCCCAGCGCTGTCTGTAAGGAATTTGTACGTTCTCCCGGTGATCACGTAGGTTTCATTGGGGTGCTCCTATTTCCTCATATACTCCAAAGTGGTATGGGTTAGTGGGTTAATTGGTCACATGTGTGCAATTGGTCACATGGACATAATTGGTCACATGAGCGCAATGGTCACACGGGTGCAATTGATCACATGGATGCATTTGGTCACATGGGTGCAATTGATCACATGGATGCATTTGGTCACATGGGTATAATTGATCACATGGGTGCAATTGATCACATGGGCGCAATCGGTCACATGGGTTTAATTGATCACATGGATGCAATTGGTCACATGGATGCATTTGGTCACATGGATGCAATTGATCACATGGATGCATTTGGTCACATGGGTGTAATTGATCACATGGGCGCAATTGGTCACATGGGTGTAATTGATCACATGGGTGCAATTGATCACATGGGTGCAATCGGTCACATGGGTTTAATTGATCACATGGATGCAATTGGTCACATGGGTGCAATTGATCACATGAATGCAATTGGTCACATGGGTATAATTGATCACATGGGCACAATTGGTCACATGTGTGCAATTGGTCACATGGCACAATTAGTCACATGGGTAGCGCGAGCTCATTGGGAAGAAAAGGGCCTGTTACTATGCTGCTTCTCAATCAAAGAATGAAAGAATGACAAAACAACAGCGTCTACAGAATCCCTTGTGTTTATAAATAAAAGTGACTATTTTTCACTCTTCACACACAGTAATTTATCACAGGGCTTCTGGGTCTCCAATACACTGAAGCTAGGTGTTGATTTGTTGTGCTAACGAATTTCTCACAGGTACATACTTTTGCTGGCTCAGATCGTGTGACTAGAGGTTTAATGACAGCTGTTTCTCACTGGGGTTTACTGACAGACGCTTGTTCTGTATCCATTTGCTGCGATGTTTTCACTTCTCACAGGGATTCGCAGTGACCCTACTATTAATTAAAGAAGAGTTGACGTGATGTGTCTGTTTGTGAAGCAGTCAGCCTGAAGAGAGCACAGTGCAGTAGAACAGGAATCTGTAATTAGCAGCAGGAGAAGGGCATTCGGCCCACTCTGTCCTACTGTTCAATCAGATCATGACTAAACTAAAATTCAAAACACATTTGTTATCACAGTATGCATACATTGGTTCCTGAGGTTGTCATAGCCAGGGTGGTAGTAGGGATAAGCTCCCACTACCTTTAAGTGTTCCAAATGGCGTGCATCTCTAACAGCCTCTGACAACAAAGTCCAACTCTTGGCCTTCACGTCTGGCTTAGTTACTAGGCCCAGTGGAACTGTTTCTACTGACAAGAGAAGGGGCAGAGGTGGACCACTGGCGCCTCAAAGCCAGTTGCTTCGGGCAGGTTGGGCTCGTCAGCCTTGGACGGCAGCCCGCCTAGGAGAAGGGACACTCTGATTTTAAACCTCCGCTGCCTTGCGGCCATACCCACCCATGGGAAAAGCTTCGGGAATAAACCCCAAGGAAGAAATCCGGAGCCGGGGTCCCTCAAGCAGTTTGATGTTGTTTACAACTTCACTCCGGCAACCTCTGCGACGACACTGGTGCCAAGCTGTATCGGTACTTGCCCTTCCCTTGGACTACATCAGTGACATGGAGAGGGGGAACCCACTGCATGGGCAACAGATAGGCTTGCGCCCTGGAGAGGACACAGCCCACCAGAAGCACAAACCCATGATCCCCTGGGATCGACGGCTGCCTACTATGCATACATTATACGACCTTGAGATTCGACTCCTTGCAGCCAGTCGCGAAACAAAGCAACCCCAGAAATAAATTCATCAACAAAGAAGATCGTCAAGCATCCAATGTGCAGAGAGATAAAAACAAATTGTGCAAGCGGTAAACACAAACAGATATCTTTCTGAGCTGAAGTCCACAAAGATAGTCCTGTCCAGTGAGCTGAACAGGCCCGGCCCTCACCTCAGGCCCTGACACTCTAACCTTTTCAAACTGACCTGCGCTTAACTCGTCCAAATATTGGGTTCAGTCGTTTGATATGCTCTGGGGCCTGGACCCTGCTGCCTCGATTCTCGACCATTCTGATTTAGCCCAGTGTTCAAATCGCCTGCAATTCTGCATTTCCACCAAACCGCAAGAAACCTTCACCCAACACACATAAAAGTTGCTGGTGAACACAGCAGGCCAGGCAGCATCTATAGGAAGAGGTACAGTCGACGTTTCGGGCCAAGACCCTTCGTCAGGACTAACTGAAAGAAGAGCTAGTAAGAGATTTGAAAGCTTCACCTTCCTGCTTGTCAAATCAAGCAGCGCAGTAGCATAGCAGTTGACATCACACTTTACCCTCATGGTGACCCGGTTCAATTCCTGCTTCTGTCTGTAAGGAGTTTATAACGTTACGGTACAGCGCAGGAACATGTCCTTTGGCCCACAAGGTTGTAAACAAAATAAATTAGTCATCAAATGGTCAACTAAACCAATCTCTTCTGCCTACGCAATGTCCATATCCTTCCATATTTTTCACATTCATGTGGTTGATATATTAGGGACATTTAAGAGAATCTTAGATAGCATGGCGTGTATGGGGTGTCCAGGGAGGGGTAACGCCGCTGGTGAAGGGGCTTGTCGTGTCCATTTCAGGGCAGCTCACCCACCTTTGGGCCCCTCCGGAAACCCAGCTCTCACCTGTGGCTCAAAGTAGCTGTCTGCACATGACAGCGGGCACACCCCGGTACACGGCCTCGACAGGCGGGCTAAACCGGGGAGAGGGCAGCCGGCTGGTGAGTTGGGGCCACGCCTGTCCTAGCGAGCGAAGTCAGCTCTGGTGGACTGGGTGGGTGGGATCGACAGTGAGACCCAGCAGCCATGAAGGCAGCACTGCAGCATTCTGTGGGGAGCAAAGGCACAGAAGTCGTCGCGGCCATCCGCTGCAACCGAGGAAGACCCCAGTTTTTGGCACTCGTTCGGACAATTGGACCCGGACCTCTGACATCAGGAGAGTGGTACTCCCCTTGTGCAACAGGTTTTCCACTTTAAAAGCTCCCCCGCGTACGTTTCCCATCATCGCCGGACACCAGATAGCACAGGGATGAGTAAAAAATGGAGGGCCAGATGGGAGGAAGGGTTAGATCGATTTCAAAAGAGGTTAAAGGGTCGGCATGACATCATGGGACAAAAGGCCTGTGTTGTGGGGGGAGGAGGCTTTGGGGCTTCGTTGTTTCTATCATTTATTCTATGGGGGTTCTTGCTTTGTGGATATCTGTGAAGAGTACGAATTTCAGGTTGCATACTATATATTTTTTCTGATATTAAATGAACCTTTGAAATGTCTCATGTTCTACATTCTAAGGCAGATGACCAGCATCTTCTCAAGGGTGGTTGAGGAGATGCTATAAATGCTTGGTGAGCACGTGGCCAAGTGGTTAAGGCATTCGACTAGCGACCTGAAGGTCGTGAGTTCGAGCCCCAGCTGAGGCAGCATGTTGTGTCCTTGAACAAGGCACTTAATCACACAGTGCTCTGCGATGACACTGGTGTATGGGTCCTAATGCCCTTCGCTTGGACAACATTGGTGTCATGGAGAGGGGAGACTTGCAGCATGGGCAACTGCCGGTCTTCCATACAACCTTGCCTAGGCCTGCGCCCTGGAGAGTAAAGACTTTCCAGGCGCAGTCCCATGGTCTCGCAAGACTAACGGATGCCTTTATTTATTTATTATAAATGCTGACTTTGGTAGTGATGCCCAGTTCCCAAAAAACAAACGTATTTAAAACAAAAATTCTCTGTTGTATTGTGCGAAAAAGAAACGGAAAGTGAGGGAAGCAACAAAAGAAGGGAAACAGAATGTTGGCCTTCATTGCTAGAGAGATTGAATTCAAGAGCAGGGAGGTTATGTTGCAACTGTACAATGTACCAGTGAGGCCGCACCTGGAGTACTGCGTGCAGTTCTGGTCTCCATACTTGAGGAAGGATATACTGGCTTTGGAGGCAGTGCAGAGGAGGTTCACCAGGTTGATTCTAGGGATGAAGGGGTTAACCTATGAGGAGAGATTGAGTCGCCTGGGACTGTACTCTCTGGAGTTCAGAAGAATGAGAGGGGATCTTATGGAAACATACAAAATTTTGAAAGGGATAGATAAGATAGAATTAGGAAAGTTATTTCCATTGGTAGGTGAGACTAGAACTAGGGGACATTGCCTCAAGATTCAGGGGAGAAGATTTAGGACGGAGATGAGGAGAAATTGTTTTTCCCAGAGCGTGGTGAATCTATGGAATTCTCTGCCCAGGGAAGCAGTTGAGGCTTCTTCACTAAATATATTTAAGATACAGTTAGATAGGTTTTTACATAGTAGGGGATTTAAGGGTTATGGGGAAAAGGCAGGTAGATGGAGCTGAGTTTACGGACAGATCAGCCCATGATCTTATTGAATGGCGGGGCAGGCTCGATGGGCCGGATGGCCTACTCCTGCTCCTATTTCTTATGTTCTTATGTAAAACAAAATGAAAGGGTTCACCACCAGCCTACAGAAAGCAAGAAGCAAATTTGGGCAAGAACGAACACGAGGAAACCTGCAGAGGCTGGAAATCCGAAGCAGCACACACAAAACGCTGGAGGAATTCAGCTGGTCTGGCGGAATCTATGGAATAGAGTAAATAGTCGACGTTTTGGGCTGAGAGTCTTCAGCAGGACAGGAGGACACTTCTCCCAGTGCTGAGAAGGGTCTCGGCCTGAAATATCGACTGCTTCCTCAGCCTGACTTGCTGAGTTCCTCCAGTATTTTGTGGGCAAGATGTCATACTTCTCCCCCAGGCTTCCCTGCAGGTTGTTTTCCTGGGAATTTATTAACTGTCATCAATTCCTAGTAGCCTTTCTCCAAAACTCAATCCCTGGCATCACTAGAATTAACCACTGTGGGCACCATCGAGCGTGCTACTGTTGTAACACACTGCAGTTAAGTCGACCAGCAAAGGTCACCTATTAAATTATCTGTAAACAGGTAAAAAAGCTAAAAAGTAAACTTAAAAATGGTAAATATATATTAAAGCATGAAACTGCTTTCTCTTTTTATAAGTGTACATAAACATAAATTAAATATAAGACTTTGACCTAACACTATTTCTTTAATGAAGGCTGGCGACCCAGTCAGATGAATAGAGCTACAAGTGGATGTGACAGCTAAGCCTGATTTAGCAGTGATTGATGCGATACAAGGCGCGTTGAAACCTTAACCGCCCAACATCCCCCCGCCCACTCGAGCTCAGCAACCTCAGGAACACCCCTGGGCTCCGATTACCAGATTTACTTCTTGGATCCTGGAGCGGAGCAGAAGGTCAGGTTTCCATTCCCAGCTCTCGCATGCAGCTGTTCACCAGCCAGTCTCGACAAAACACACTGTCTTGTTGTCAGTGTGCTCCAGCTCAGTGAGTCTATTTACTTTCCAGGACAAGTAACTAATAAACATGATACGGGTCCTTCTCATTTACTGTGATTCCCAATGAGCTTTGACAATTTTATTCATTGACCTAAATTCCCACAACAGGTTTCAGTGACTAAGCCTCCTTGCCAGATTGTTATCTGTCAAGGTGTCAATCTTAGATACAGGAGCTTAAAGTCCCACAGCGTAAGGTTCAGGAACAGTTATTAACCTTCAACCATCAGGCTCATGAACCAGAATACTTTATTCTTTATTCTACTTTATTGTTCCCAAACAATTGATACTAGAACGTACAATCATCACAGTGATATTTGATTCTTGTGGGATAGCATAACTTCACTCACATCAACTTGGAGCTGATTCCGCAATCTGTGGACTCACTTTCAAGGATTCAATAACTCATGTTCGTAATATTATTCGTTATTTAATTATTTGTTATTGCTTCTTTCTTTTTTGTCGTACTTTGCACAGTTTGCTTTCTTTTGCATGTTGGTTGCCCATCTTTGTTTATCATAGAGTCAGCCCTTTGGCCCATCTACTCTGTGCTGAACCATTTAAACTGCCTGCTCCCATTGAGCCGCACCGGGACCATAGCCCTCCATATCCTAGCCATCCCCGTACCTATCAAAATTTCTCTTAAGCGTTGAAATCAAGCTTGCACGCACCACTTGCACTGGCAGCTCACTCCCCACTCTCACCACCCTCTGAATTTGAATCAAAATCAGGTTTAATATCACTGGCATAAGTGATGAAATTTGTTAACTTTGAGGCAGCAGTACAATGCAATACATAATAATAGGGAAAATTGTAAATTATACTGTACTTTATACTTTTTTGTTGCCAAACAATCGATACTAGAGCATACAATCATCACACCGATATTTGATTCTGCTCTTCGTGATCCCTGGAGTACAAATCGATAGTAAATATTAAAAATTTAAATTATAAGTCAGAAATAGAAAATAGAAAAGGGAAAGTAAGGTAGTGCAAAAAAAACCGAGAGGCAGGTCCGGATATTTGGAGGGTACGGCCCAGATCCGGGTCAGGATCCGTTCAGCAGTCTTATCACAGTTGGAAAGAAGCTCTTCCCAAATCTGGCCATACGAGTCTTCAAGCTCCTGAGCCTTCTCCGGGAGGGAAGAGGGACGAAAAGTGTGTTGGCTGGGTGGGTCGTGTCCTTGATTATCCTGGCAGCACTGCTCCGACAGCGTGCGGTGTAAAGTGAGTCCACGGATGGAAGATTGGTTTGTGTGACGTGCTGCACTGTGTTCACGATCTTCTGCAGCTTCTTCCGGTCTTGGACTGGACAACTTCCATACCAGGTTGCGATGCTCCCCAGAAGAATGCTTTCTATGGTGCATCTATAAAAATTAGTGAGCGTTTTAGAGGACAGGCCAAATTTCCTTAGCTTCCTCAGGAAGTAAAGGTGTTGGTGGGCCTTCTTGGCAGTGGACTCTGCTTGGTTGGACCAAGTCAGGTCATTTGTGATATTGACCCCGAGGAACTTAAAGCTTTTGACCTGTTCCACTTGCGCATCACCGATGTAAGCGGGGTCGTGCGGTCCGTTACTCCTTCTGAAGTCAACAACCAATTCCTTCGTCTTGTTGACTGACATTGAGGGATAGGTTATTGTCTTCGCACCATGCCACCAGGTTCTCAATATATATGTATATATGTTATATATATTAAGTAATTAAATTAAATAAGTAGTACAAAAATAGAAATTAAAAAGTAGTGAGGTATTGTTCATGGGCTCAATGTCCATTCAGAAATCAGGTGGCAGAGGCTCCATTCTTGAATCATTGAGTGTGTGCCTTCAGGCTTCCGAATGGCAGCAACGAGAAGAGGGCGTGTCCTGGGTGATGGGGGTCCTTAATGATGGACGCTGCCTTTTTGAGGTATCATTTCTTGAAGATGTCCTGGATATGATGGAGGCTAGTAGCCATGATGGAGCGGACTGATTTTACAACTCTCTGCAGCTTACTCTGATCCTGTAGCCCACTTCCTGCCCCCACCCCCCCATACCAGATAGTGATGCAGCCAGTCTGAATGCTCTCCACAGTACATCTGTAGAAGTTTTCAAGTGTACTTGGTGGCAAACCGCTAATGAAATATAGCCACTGTAATTTTCATTGAGTCAATCGTATTTCTTTGTTCTACTGTGAAAGCTCGCAAGGAAATGACTCTCAGTAAAGAAAATGAACGTCAACGAAATGATGACACACACATACTTAGATAATAAATTTACTTTGAACTTTGAACTATTGGTTACCACCTGAGTCAGCAGATGTGATTTTGTCCCTCATGACTGAGAGGTAATGCACTCGAAAACTAATTCAAAGCTGAGTAATTATAAATATCACAAATGCTGGCAACACTGCTGATTTTCCAAGGTTACCCATGCTCATTTCTTATTGATTTCCACCACTCTTACTCCTGAAGGCCTATAGATCTGACGATCCATCTCCCTCCTATTTTCAGCCACTTGACACTCATTGCCAGTGGAAAATAAAACAGGGAGGATGACTTTAACAGCCAGCTGGAGAAGATATTTTTAGGTCACATTGTTCCCGGCTCCACTACCCAGCCAAGAGGTCAAGATGGCAGCTTGTCTGAGCAGTGAGCCAAAAGCGATCTGCCTCTGCTTCCCTGCGGAGAACAACGATGCACCCCGCCTGATGAATTTTGTAATATGTTTGCTTAAGATCATTAACCCAAGTGAGACTGCAGGCATGGCCCACATTTACTGTGCTGCACAGTGAAGGAACAGCTTGAGGGAGTTCCCAAAATAGATACAAGTGGAGCGCCCCATCATCCGAGACGCTTGGGGCCTTCGGCTTTTCAGAAGAAGTCTTCCCTTCCTTATTGATGCAGCTATAAAGAAGAAAGACAGCTGCCATATTTCATTTGGAGTTTGAGGAGATTTGGTTTGTCACCTAAAACACTCAACATCTTCTACAGAGCATTTTGACCGGCTGCATCACCATCTGGTACGGTGGGGGAGGCGGGGTGCAGCAGCTACAGCAAAGGCTCGAAGTAAATTGCAGAGAGTTGTAAGATTAGTCAGCTCCATCATGGGTACTAGCCTCTGTCGTAGACTAAACATCTTCAAGGAGTGATGCCTCAAAAAGGTGGCGTCCATCATTAAGGACCCCCACCACCCAGGACATGCCCTCTTCTCATTGCCACCATCAGGAAGGAGGTACAGGAGCCTGAAGGCACACACTCAACGATTCAGCAACAGCTTCTTCCACTTTGTCATTTGATTATCTGAATAGACGTGGAACCGATGAACACTACCTCACTATTTTAAAAAAAATTCTGGGTTTTGCACTACTTATTTAATTTAACTATTTAAAACGCATATGTAATTTGATTTTTTAAAAAAATATTTTTCCTGTATTGTACTGCTGCCGCCAAGTTAACAAATTTCACAACATGTGTCAATCCGATTCTGATTCAGATTTTTCGGAATTTCAAATATATAATGAGATACCTTGGGATCACCAACATATCGGTGTACTGCATTAAATTTTGTGAAAATATTAGATGAAAGACCAAACAATTCCAAGTGCCACTTTAGCTCTTTGTGAGCTTGCAGCGTGTAAGGCGTCTGTACGTTAAAATTTGTTAAATCTTTGTTAATGTATTCCTACACTCTAATAATAATGTAGATTGCATCCGGAATTTTTCCAGGTAGTGGACAACTTCCTCCCATGCTGTTCTGACGTAGTACGAGGCAAGTTACAGCAGTGGTTTGCCATTGCCTTCCGTCGGGTGAGGTTTTTTTCCAAAGAGAAGATTGGTTGAATTTGAACTTTGCAACCTCTGCCCCGCAGTCCAGCGCTGTTGCCACTACGCCACCAGCTGGCTCACTATAGGTTTGTTAAATGTTTGCTAATAGCCTCTGGGTTCTTTCTTATCCTCAGGCACTAGTGACATGAGAACAAAAGAGCAAAGATTTTATCTGTCTCTGTGTGTCTCTCGGTGCTTGTAGATTTGTTGTTCCTCTTCACGCCCGCGTGGCGCATCGGGTGGCAACCTTGCTGTTTCTTTAACCTTTGTCCGTTCTTCATGAGGTCGAATTGCTGGCTCGAAGCTCGACCCCAGCTCGAATGGAAAGCATACAAGGAGCCAGGCGGATTTGAACCCGATAACCACTCACCTCTAAGTCTGGCACTGATGTCATTACACCACCAGCCAGCAGCTTGTGGATTGAACCCCTATTTATTGAGATCGTTTTTGCTCAGTTCTTTGGACTTCACCTAGACCTAGGATAGCCGCCTAGGATGGACCCAGGGTGATTTCACATGCAGAATTCCGAGTTCCCCCGACAACAGTGACAATTAAGTAGCGGCTACAAATCATGAGCCCTGAAACCTTTGCAACTTACTTTTTAGTGTGGTTTATATGTGATTTCTGTTTCATGACAATAAATTAGGCTTAAGTTACCTTGTTGTGCTTGTACAGTTATTACCACATCTCCTGGACACTCAAATAGGTTTGGGTGTGATCAACCCAGCCCGTTACAATTTCCAACTCAGAATTTATGTGCTACCGGGAAGTAGCCTTTGTCTTACATTTGTTCACTATATGTACGCAATAAATAACATAACATACCATTAGTATAATGGAAATATAATGTGTGCAAGCTAACAGAAGCAGCACAGCAGTGTTGAGACAATATCTAAATCAGTTATTGAACAACAACAGAAAATGACAGGCTTTCATTCTTTACCTACGATGCTGTGCTTTGATTAAATGGTTGCAGTACACTGTATCTTTGTTTTACTTTTTTGACATTTTATGCTGATTCTGGTGTTGCTTTCTGACAAAGGAATGCTTGGTAATTGTGAAGCCTTCAAAAGTGAAATTTTGAGAGTACAGAGTTTGCATGTTCCTGCCATGATAAAAGGCAAGGATAATTGGTTTAGGAATCATTGATGTTCAAGAGATATTAAGGCCCTGGTTAAGAAAAAGAAGGAGGTGCATAGCAGGTATAGGCAGGAAGGAGCAAATGAGGAACTTGAGGAGTATAAGAAATACAAGAGAACACGTATTAGATTATCAGATTATGAGAACACTCAGTCCTCTTTTATTGTCATTTAGAAATGCATACATGCATTAAGAAATGATACAATGTTTCTCCGGAGTGATATCATGGAAAACAGGACAAACCAAAGACTAACACTGACAGAACCACATAATTATAACATATAGTTACAGCAGTGCAAAGCAACGCCATAATTTGATGAAGAACAAACCATGGGCACAGTAAAAATAGTCTCAAATTCCCCGTGTCGATCAACTCTCGAGTCCCCGATAGCAGGCGGCAAAAGGGAGAAACTCCCTGCCATAAATCTTCAGGCACCATCAGCTTGCCGATGCCTTGGAAGCAGCCGACCACAGCTGACACTGAGTCCATCCGTCCGAAAACTCCGAGCTTCCGACCAGCCCCTCCGATACAGCCTCCCGAGCGCCATCCTCTGCCGAGCGCCTCCGACCTCGCCCTGGCCGCTGAAACAAACAAAGCCGAGGATTCGGGGCCTTCTGCTCCGGAGATTCTGGTTACCACACAGTAGCAGCGGCAGTGAAGCGGGCATTTCAGAAGTTTTCCAGATGTTCCTCCGTACTCTCACGTCCATCTCCATCAAATCAGAATTGTGCACGGTCCCCTACTTGACAGATAACAGATATCATTCACTGGAGAGGCCGCGCGCGCTGCCATTGCGCCGCCATCTTCTCCTCCTCATCACTTAAGAAGGAAATCAGGAGGGATTAAGGAAGGCATGAGGTTGCTCTTGCAGACAAAGTTGAGGAGAATCCCAAGGGCTTCTTCAGGTATACTAAGAGCAAAAGGATAGCAAAGGACAAAATTTGTCCTCTGGAAGATCAGAGAGGTCATCTCCGCATGGAGTCAAAAGAGATGAGTTTTTTTTTTCATCTGCACTTACTTGCGAGATGGACACAGAGTTTATAAAGGTGAGGCAAAGTAGCCATAAACCATATACAGATTACAGAGGAGGAGGTGCCAGAGGGTTGGAGGACATCTAATGTTGCTCCATTGTTTAAGAAAGGCTCTAGCAACAAACCAGGAAATTACAGGCCAGTGAACCAGACATCAATGTTGGGAAAGTTACTGGAAGGTATTCTAACGGACTGGATGTTTCGTATTTGAATAGACAGGGATTGATTAGGGATAGTCCGCATGGCTTTGTGCATGGTAGGACGCATCTAACCAATCTTATAGAGTTTTCTTGAGAAAGTTACTAGGGAAGTTGATGAAGCCAAAGCAGTGGATGGTGTTTACATGGACTTTAGTAAGGTAGTTGACAAGGTCCTGCATGGGAAGTTGGTCAAGAAAGTTCAGTTGCTTGGCATTCAAGATGAGGTAGCAAATTGGATTAGACATTGGCCTTTCAGAAGAAGCCAGAGAGTGGTAATAGATGGTTGCCGCTCTAAAAAGAAGCTTGTGAGTAGTGCTGTGCTACAGGGACCAGCACTGATCCATTGTTGTTTGTCATCTATATCAACGATCTGGATGATCATGTGGTAAACCGGATCAGCAAATTTGAGGATAACATGAAGCTTGGCGGTGTAGTGGACAGTGAAGATGACCATCAGAACTTGAAGCGGGATCTGGACCAGCTGGAAAAATTGACGGAAAAATGGCAGATGGAATTTAATGCAGACAAGTGCAAGGTGGTGCACTTTGGGAGGACAAACCAGGGTAGGTCTTACACGATGAGTGGTAGGACACTGAGGAGTCTGGTAGAACAGAGGAATCTGGGAATACAGGTCCATAATTCTTTGAAAGTGGCATCACGGGCAGGTAGGGTTGTAAAGAAAGCTTTTGGCACATTGGCCTTCATAAATCAAAAAATTGAATATGGGAGTTGGGATGTTATGTTGAAATTGTATAAGATGTAGGTGAGGCCTAATTTTAGTTAGCTTTAGTCATCTACTGTGATGACTAAAACTAAGTAGATGTCAATAAGACTGAATGAGTGCAGGGAAAATTTACAAGGATGTGCCAGGATTTGAGGACCTGAGTTAGAGCGAAAGATTGAATAGGTCTGAACTTCATTCCCTGGAGCATTGGAGAATGAGGGGAGATTTGGTAGAGGTGTCTGAAATGATGAGGAATCTAGATTGGAAAAAGGCTGCTTGCATTTACCTACTGAGGTTGAGCGAGACTGGAACTAGAGGTCATGGGTTAAGAGTGAAAGGTGAAATGTTCAAGGGGAACATGAGGGGAGATTTCTTCGCTCAGACGGCAGTGAGAGTGCGGAATGAGCTGCCAGCGGACATGATGGATGCAGGTTCGATTTCAACATTTAAGAGAAATTTGGATAGGTACATGGATGGGTGGGGTGTAGAGGTCTATTGTCTGGGTGCAATTTGATGGGACGTGATATTTAAATAATTTGGTATGGACTAGGTGGGCCAAAGGGCACACTTCTGTGCTGTAGTGTACGATGAATCTATGACTATAAATGCTCTTCATGCGCTTTCATTGCTGGGATCATTATTATGAACCTCATACGGACCCTCTCCAGTGCCAGCATATTCTTCCTTTGATAAGTAGCCCAAAACCGCTCACACCTTTTGAAATGCGGTCTGACCGATGCAATATTAGAATATCACTGACCAATGAGATAGAAAAATTGCAAAGAAAGTCCTTGAAATATTTTTGTCTCACTCGTAAACAGTACCCTGCATGCACTCTCAACTGATAAAAGATGCTATTTAAAACCAACACATTGCAATCCTCTCTATCCTTACTTTTAGCTTAATAAACTATCAGATTTATTTATTTATTCATTTATTGAGATTCAGCAGGGAATAGGCACTTCTGGCCCTTTGAGCCGTCCACCCAGCAAGCTCCCTCTTTAATCCTAATCACGTGGCCAAGTGGTTAAGGCGTCGGTCTAGTGATCTGAAGGTCGCTGGTTCGAGACTCAGCTGAGGCAGTGTGTTGTGTCCTTGAGCAAGGTACTTAACCAAACGTTGCTCTGCGATGACACCGGTGCCAAGCTGTATTGGCCCTAGTGCCCTTCCCTTGGACAACATCGGTGGCGTGGAGAGGGGAGACTTGCAGTATGGGCAACTGCTGGTCTTCCATACAACCTTACCTAGGCCTGCGCCCTGGAAACCTTCCAGGGCACAAATCCATGGTCTCACGCGACTAACGGATGCCTATAATCACGGGACAATTAAGAACGCCGGATTAACCTACCATTGCCGGTGGTGCAGTGGCACGGGCACTGGACTTTGAGGCCAGTGGACCCGGGTTTTAAATTAGGCCATCGTGCTGGGTTGAGCGTCGAGGCAGCAAACCAGTCTTGTAAAAAATGGACAAAAGGGCTAAAGAAACGGCAAGGTTACTGCCCAATGCGCCGCAAGGCGCGGAGAGGAGCAATAATAATAATTAACCTACGTCTTTGGACTGTGAGAGGAAACTGAAGCACCTGGAGGAAATGGGGAGGATGTACAATTTCCTGACAGGCAGTGGTGGAATTGAACCCAGGTCACTGGTACAGTAAAGCGTTGTGCTACCCACTACACTTCTTCTATTTATCAATGATAAAACACAGCTTTACTTTATGAATGGACCAGTGAATATGGTGGTCTGAATGCAGAAACTCCGCCTGATTGTATACATGGGAGGTATGTAACAAAAAAGGGTCTTTATTTCCACCCAGCTGACGTAATGGAGGGATGGAGAGAGGGAGGAATTCCTCTCTGTTGCCAGTGCTAATACATACAAGATCACTGACCGCAGCTTGTGTACTTCTGTGGACTTCTGGATCAGCTGCAGTGATGTGTGGCGTTGTGAAATTCGGGTCTGAATGCTTTTGGCTGGCTTTTATTGCTTGTTCTCTCTCTGCACGCTGGGTGTTTGACGGTCCTCTTTTGCTTTTAACGGGTTCTATTGGGTTTCTTTGTTTTGTGGCTGCCTGTAAGGAAACGAATCTCAAGGTTGTAAAGAAGTGTACATAATTTGATAATAAAACATACTTTGACCTTTGAACTTTGAACCACTAAAGTCAACCAATATAGCCAAATGTGCAGTTGGAGACAAACCTGAATAACACTCTCAGATGGAGATCAAAGGAGAATTTACTTCCTTTGTGTCACTCATGTGACTTCCAGTCTCCCAATCCGACTGTTTTAGTTGCAGGCTGACCCCAGCACGTCTTTGGACTATTTACTTGTTTATTGAGAGACCACACATAATAGGCCCTTCTGGCCCTTCGTGTCGTGCCACCCAGCAATCCCCCGATTTAACCCTAGCTTAATCACGAGACAACTTACAATGACCATTTAATCTACAAACCAGTAGGTCTTTGGACTGTGGGAGGAAACAGGAGGAAACCCCAGAGGAAAAGGTAAGTTTAAAAAAAAGACATTGCTGGAATTTTTCCAGAGTGCTGGCATATACTCAACGGGCAGAATGGCCTCCTTTATATCATCAGGAAAAAAGGTACAGCAATAGTTAATACAACTTTAAATCAATGTTGTGTGATTACACAGAGTTGAAACCAAGACCTCAACTGAACAAAGGTCACAGCCAGTTCTTTGACAGATCTTGTTTGTTAAACGTTATCGTATATAATAATGGAGGATTTAGTAGACTAGCGGTTAACGTAACGCAATACGCCCCAATGATCACCGACCGGGGTTCAGTTCCCGCTGCTTCCTGTGAAGGAGTTTGTGTGTTCTTCCCGTGACTGCGTGGGTTTCCTCCCACATTCCAAAGACATTGAGTTAAGGTTAGAAAGCTGTGGGCAGGCTGTTTTGGCACCGGAAGCGCGCTGATGCTTGCGGGATGCCCAGCGCTATCCTTGCTGATTTGATTTGGCTTGAATGATTCATTTCACTGTGTGATTCAATGCTTCAATGTACTTGTGACAAATAGAGCGAACCTCTTTAATCTCTTTTATCTTTTATATACACAGTGCACCATATCCAGCAGGCAGAATGAGGAAGTTCCTGCGATTTAGTAGGCAGGAAGGATCTAAGCGAGACAGCGTCATCTGTCTTCTGTCCAGCGCAAGAAGATACGAGGCAGTTTGACAAGTGTTTGAGGGTATAAAGGTCACAGCATTGTCTGGTTAGGAGTGACTGCACAGGCAGCTGTGACTGAGGACCTGGGAGGGAGAGGCTGGATAATGTCACTTGTGAGGGAGAACACAGGAGTATTATCCAAGTTATTGGTGAATCTCACCATCTTGATAACGCCAGTGTAATTTTGAAATAAGGCTTTTGTATTTGGAACCAGAGGGCTAATAGAATAGTATTTAGCAAAACATTACATATTTAGAATTTTGATGTTTCTCTACCTACTTTTCTTGCAAAAGTCAAAACGTGTCATGGGGTGACTGCTCAACGATCGAAATAAGCTGAAGAGAGTTCTAAACTCAGTCAGCTCCATCCTGGGCACATGCCTCTGTAGTATCCAGGACATCTTCAAGGAGTGAAGTCTCAAAAGGGGGGCGTCCAACATTAAGGTCCTCCATCACCCAGGACGTGCTCTCTTCTCATTGCTACCATCAGAAACGAGATACAGGAGCTTAAAGGCACACACTCAACAACTGGCTTCTTCCCCTCTGCCATCCAGTTTCGGAATGGACGTTGAAACCATGAACACTACCTCACTACTGTTTTATTTCTATTTTTTGCACTACTTGTTTAATTTAACTTCTGAATATATATATTTACCTATTCTAATTCTCAATTCTTTTCTCTATTAGTATGTATTGCATTGTGCTGCTGCTGCAAAGACAACAGATTTCAAAAGATATGCCGGTGATATTAGACAGGATTTTGATCCTTACGTGAAATAAATTGCAGTTGCTATCGTTCATTAGTTTTGTGCCATGTCGTATGACGTGGGCAATCATGGTCTTTCCATGACCATAATTGTTCTTGCCAAATTTTTCTACAGAAGGGGTGCGCCATTGCCTTCTTCTGGGCAGTGTCTTTACAAGACAGGTGACCCCATTCATTATCACTTCTCTTCAGAGATTGTCTGTCTGGCGTCAGTGGTCGCATAACCAGGACTGGTGATGTGCACCGGCTGCTCACACGACCATCCACCGCCTGCTCTCATGGCTTCACACGAGACCCTGATTGGGGTGGGGAGGCAGGGTTGCTAAGCATGTGCTACACCATTGCCCAAAGGTGACTTGCAGGCTAGCGGAGGGAAGGAGCACCCTACGCCTCCTTTAGTAGAGATATACCTCCACCCCGCCACGAGGTTGCTACAAACGTCAAATAAATACAGAAACTACAGGAAATGTCCAATCAGTGAGGCAGCATCCGTGGGGAGAGAAACAAAGTTACTGTTTTGGATCATTGACTTTCTGTTAGAAATTAGAGCAGTACAGCACAGTACAGACCCTTCAGCCACAATGTTGGGCCAGCCCTTAACCTACGCTAAGATTAATCCAACCCTTCCCTCCTACAGGAAATTAGAAATGTGTGCAATAAAGGAACAGCAGTTATAATGAGTGACTTCAATCTACATGTAGATTGGGTGAACCAAATTGGTAAAGGTGCTGAGGAAGAGGATTTCTTGGAATGTATGCAGGATGGTTTTTTGAACCAACATGTCGAGGAACCGACTGGAGAGCAGGCTATTCTGGACTGGGTTTTGAGCAATGAGGAAGGGTTAATTAGCGATCTTGTCGTGAGAGGTCCCTTGGGTAAGAGTGACCATAATATGGTGGAATTCTTCATTAAGATGGAGAGTGACATAGTTAATTCAGAAACAAAGGTTCTGAACTTAAAGAGGGGTAACTTTGAAGGTATGAGACGTGAATTAGCTAAGATAGACTGGCAAATGACACTTAAAGGATTGACGGTGGATATGCAATGGCAAGCATTTAAAGGTTGCATGGATGAACTGCAACAAATGTTCATCCCAGTTTGGCAAAAGAATAAATCAAGGAAGGTAGTGCACCCGTGGCTGACAAGAGAAATTAGGGATAGTATCAATTACAAAGAAGCAGCATACAAATTAGCCAGAGAAAGTGGCTCACCTGAGGACTGGGAGAAATTCAGAGTTCAGCAGAGGAGGACAAAGGGCTTAATTAGGAAGGGGAAAAAAGATTATGAGAGAAAACTGGCAGGCAACATAAAAACGGACTGTAAAAGCTTTTATAGATATGTAAAAAGGAAAAGACTGGTAAAGACAAATGTAGGTCCCCTGCAGGCAGAAACAGGTGAGTTGATTATGGGGAGCAAGGACATGGCAGACCAATTGAATAATTACTTTGGTTCTGTCTTCACTAAGGAGGACATAAATAATCTTCCAGAAATAGTAGGGGACAGAGGGTCCAGTGAGATGGAGGAACTGAGCGAAATACATGTTAGTAGGGAAGTGGTGTTAGGTAAATTGAAGGGATTGAAGGCAGATAAATCCCCAGGGCCAGATGGTCTGCATCCCAGAGTGCTTAAGGAAGTAGCCCAAGAAATAGTGGATGCATTAGTGATAATTTTTCAAAACTCGTTAGATTCTGGACTAGTTCCTGAGGATTGGAGGGTGGCTAATGTAACTTCACTTTTTAAAAAAGGAGGGAGAGAGAAACCGGGGAATTATAGACTGGTTAGCCTAACGGTGGTGGTGGGGAAACTGCTGGATTCAGTTATCAAGGATGTGATAACAGCACATTTGGAAAGCGGTGAAATGATCGGACAAAGTCAGCATGGATTTGTGAAAGGAAAATCATGTCTGACGAATCTCATAGAATTTTTTGAGGATGTAACTGGTAGAGTGGATAGGGGAGAACCAGTGGATGTGGTATATTTGGATTTTCAGAAGGCTTTTGACAAGGTCCCACACAGGAGATTAGTGTGCAAACTTAAAGCACACGGTATTGGGGGTAAGGTATTGGTGTGGGTGGAGAGTTGGTTAGCAGACAGGAAGCAAAGAGTGGGAATAAACGGGACCTTTTCAGAATGGCAGGCGGTGACTAGTGGGGTACCGCAAGGCTCAGTGCTGGGACCCCAGTTGTTTACAATATATATTAATGACTTGGATGAGGGAATTAAATGCAGCATCTCCAAGTTTACGGATGACACGAAGCTGGGTGGCAGTGTTAGCTGTGAGGAGGATGCTAAGAGGATGCAGGGTGACTTGGATAGGTTGGGTGAGTGGGCAAATTCATGGCAGATGCAATTTAATGTGGATAAATGTGAAGTTATCCACTTTGGTGGCAAAAATAGGAAAACAGATTATTATCTGAATGGTGGCCGATTAGGAAAAGGGGAGGTGCAACGTGACCTGGGTGTCATTATACACCAGTCATTGAAAGTGGGCATGCAGGTACAGCAGGCGGTGAAAAAGGCGAATGGTATGCTGGCATTTATAGCGAGAGGATTTGAGTACAGGAGCAGGGAGGTACTACTGCAGTTGTACAAGGCCTTGGTGAGACCACACCTGGAGTATTGTGTGCAGTTTTGGTCCCCTAATCTGAGGAAAGACATCCTTGCCATAGAGGGAGTACAGAAAAGGTTCACCAGATTGATTCCTGGGATGGCAAGACTTTCATATGAAGAAAGAATGGATGAACTGGGCTTGTACTCATTGGAATTTAGAAGATTGAGGGGGGATCTGATTGAAACGTATAAGATCCTAAAGGGATTGGACAGGCCAGATGCAGGAAGATTGTTCCCGATGTTGGGGAAGTCCAGAACGAGGGGTCACAGTTTGAGGATAGAGGGGAAGCCTTTTAGGACCGAGATTAGGAAAAACTTCTTCACACAGAGAGTGGTGAATCTGTGGAATTCTCTGCCACAGGAAACAGTTGAGGCCAGTTCATTGGCTATTTTTAAGAGGGAGTTAGATATGGCCCTTGTGGCTACGGGGGTCAGGGGGTATGGAGGGAAGGCTGGGGCGGTGTTCTGAGTTGGATGATCAGCCATGATCATAATAAATGGCGGTGCAGGCTCGAAGGGCCGAATGGCCTACTTCTGCACCTATTTTCTATGTTTCTATGTTTCTACATAGACCCCCATTTTTCTGTCATCCACATGCCTATCTAAGATTCTCCTTAATACCCCTAATATATCTGCCTCTACCATTACCTGGGAAATTTAGAAAATAGCTGTGTTTTTACCTACTGAGAAATGGGAGAGACAGAGCAAACAAAATGGACACCAAGTGAGACTGAGTGATAGCAATGTCATCTGGAAGAAAGTGACAAAGATGGCAGAATACTAGTAACACTGGACAACAAAGATTTTGCTTCCTGAATACTTTTGGGTGTATCTTACCAATTTTGGTTTGCTGATCATGAAAATCACCATGAAATTTCCGATCACCCACCATTCTTTTGAAATCGACTATATTTGTTATTGCAGTTGATAAGCGATTAAGGAAGGCATTTTGTTGGTCCACAAATCAAGCAGGTAATTTGAAGAACTTCTAGTGGAACTGGAGAAAATTGCATGGTAAGTGTTCTGGGATGTTATTAAAAATTTTCTTGGCAACTGCAGGGCCCCAAACTGCATGTAGGCTGTTTGACATGTTTCAAACACGCAAAGCCATGAAGTGCAACATGCCATTAAAGATTCATTTTCTGCATTCCCATTTAGACTTCTTCCCTGCCAGTCTTGGCGCTGTCAGTGACGAGAATGGTGAAAGGTTTCACCAGGACATTGTGGTCGTGGAGAAACGACTTCAGGGTAACTAGAATCCATCAGTGCTGGCTGATTATTGCTGGAGAAGTCTCAGGCACTGAGTACAAATGAAAATCATCAAAAAAACATTTTTTGTTTTGTTGAACTCTAATAAAGCGCCAGCACCATTGTGCAATTAAATGAATCATATTCAATAAAAGTTAATTTCTTGTTTCTCCAAGTCCCTACATGGTACTAGTCATCTGAAATTATATTTGTGTTCAGCTTCAAGTGGTCCATCATAAACAAGAATAATTTCTGAGGAAGCAACACTTTTGAAAAAATGCGCTGCCCAATGTGACCTGCTTGTTGATGTAAGGTGCAAGATTTTTGAAAAGAGGACAAGTGGATGTCATTAGTGAACTTTTTAGACAGATATCTGACTAAAAATGTAACACAGAAGGAAATATTCAGTCAAAGGACCAAAATCTTTGCAAAGCTTTGAGGTTTAAAGACACATCTTAAAAACAGGAAGGGAGAGAGGAGGTTCAGGAGCTTACCATAGCTGTGAAAGGTGGATCGACTGAAATGCAACATTCTTTGTAAGGCTGGAACTTTGGAGGCTTAAGAAAGCTGCAGAGACAGCGAGGGGAAAGGGCATGAAAGAGATTTGTGAAAAGCCTCTCAGCTGCTCGTGCTGTTGGGATCCGGACATCACCTTGAGGATTTTCCTGCATTCACCGTTGACACAAACAGCAAACAACACAATGAAATCCAATTTCCTCTGCTCATCCTGTGCTGTAAGGGGCTAAGAAAAATTTTACAATGAGCTAAGCAGATTTTGTCACCAGAAATGCCATGTATTTTCTCTTCCCATTAGGAGAAGAATGGCTTACAGTAATTTTATGAATCAGAGAAGACATTATATTTTGAGTCAAATTCTGTTCTGCTTGTTCAGAGGTAGGTTCCAATCTCCTTTCTCCCCAGCTCCAGAAGGCAATCATCAACAGCTTTATACTAAGATTATTGACACCATAACTTCACAACAGTCGCACTTTCCAAAGGCTCCTAAGCAATTGCACTCCTTTCAAAACAAAATATATTTTCATTGCTTATTGATTTTCTACCTCGATCCATCAGCCTCTGAATGGTTCTTTTTCCTTCATTGCTCTCTCTACTAATTGATTTTTCTTTTTCTTGCACAAAGCGCCTGTTCTAACACATTACAGAAGCTGAGTCGAGACATTCATCGTGGCTTTTGTTAACAAAGGCGGTTTTAACTGAGTTTTGATGTATCACAATATAACACAGAAAGGATAACAATCACTTTCTCCTGCAGAAGGGATTACTTTAATTTGGCATCAGGCTTGGTGCAAATATTAAAAGCCAAAGGGCCTATTCCTGTGCTGTACTGTTCTAGAACACAGCATAAGACAGGGCCTTCAGCCCATGGTGTGCCCCAAATCAATTAAACCACACAATTTAATTCCCTTTCCTATTCTGACATGTCGTCCATGGCCTCCTCTTGTGCCAAGATGCAGCCACCCTCAGGGTGGAGGAGCAACACTTTAAATTCCGTTTGGGTAGCCTCCAACCTGACAATTTCTTCTTCCGGTGAACAAATCTCAATTCCAACCCACCCACCCCCCCCATCTCTATTCCCCAATCTGACCTTTCACTTCTCACCTTTCTATGACTTCCCTCCAGCTCCCCTCCTCCTTCCCTTTTTCCTATGGTCCACTCTCTTCTCCCATCAGATTTCTTCTTCTCCAGCCCTTGACCTTTCCCAACCACCTGGCTCCACCTATCTCCTTCCAGCTCGCCTCCTTCCCCTCCCCGACCTTTTTATTCTGGCATCTTCTCCCTCCTCCTCAGTCACGAAGAAGGTCTAGGCCCAAAGCAGTTTATTCATTTCCACAGATGCTGCCTGACCCGCTGAGTTCAGCCAGCATTTTGTGTGTGTTAATTAAACCAATGACTCCTAACTAATCTGATCTCTTTTGCCTGCACATTGATAATTTCCTTCTCTTCTTTACATCTGAGGCCGCCACCGGTTGAGGTCAACCATGGATGTTGTGTCCCAGCTGCCCACATACACGAGCCTGGGCAGTACAGCATGGAGAGCAAGCTGTTGTCCACGTAGCAAGCTCCCCCTCTCCCCGCATCTGATGAAACCAAAGGAACAGCAGAGACCGATACAGTTTGGTACCAGATGCATTGCAGCCAGTGTTGAACTCAACATAGGACTGCCTTAGGAACTCCAGCTCTAGATTTTTCCCTCGAGGTTTACTCCCAAAACCTTCCCCATGAGTGAGTATAACCACAAGGCCGCAGAAGTTTCCTTCTTCGAGTTGAGCTGCCAACAATAGCTAATGAGCCCCATGTGCCCAAAGCGACTACTTTTAAGGCTCCGGTATCCTGACTTTTCCCTGTCTCCTGTCAGTTCCGCCGGGCTTAGTAGCTAAGCCACACGTGAAGGCCAGGAGCTGGACCTGATTGTCAGAGGCTATTTGAGGCGCACGCCATTGGGAGCATCTAATAGGCAGTGGGAGGTTAACTTCACCACCTCTCCCAGCTATGATAACCTTAAGGGACCCATTCAAGTGCCTATCGAAGAGTCCCTTTTCTGCTATCTGCCTCTACTGCCTCTAAATCTTTCATTTAGAGCACAGTAACAGGCCCATGTGACCCAATGAGCTACGTCTATTATTCCCATGTGACCATGTAACAGGATAGTGTAGTGGTTAGCACAATGCCCTACAGTACCAGTGACCTGGGTTCATTTCTCACCTCTGCCTGAGTTTGTGACCACATAGATCCCTCCGGGTGCTCTGGTTTCCGAGGTAACAGGCTAAATGGTCACTGTAAATTTTCCTATGATTAGGATCCGATTAAATCAAAGGATTGCTGGGTGGTACAGCTTGAAGGGCTAGAAGGGGCTATTTTGTGTGCTATCTCAATAAATGAATGAAGACCTACTAACCTGCCGAAAGGTCTCGGCCTGAAACGTCGACTGTACTTTTTTCCATGGATGCTGCCTGGCCTGCTGAGTTCCTCCAGCTTTTTGTGTGTGTTACCCACTAATTTGTACATCTTCGGAATGTGGGAGGAAGCTGGAAACACACGCAGTAACGGGAAGAACGTACAAACTCCTTACAGACAGCGGCAGGAATTGAACCTGGGGTCGCAGGCGCCGCAACAGTACTATGCTACTGCTCCCTCCTGATCTTTTAATCCTGAGAAGCAGATGTTGGATGTCTTCTCTATCTATGCCTTGCTACTCTATCTCCCTCTCCATCCATTAACTTCTAACAAAGCTCCCCTCAACCCCCCTCTGCTCTAGAGAAAACAGCCCCAGCTTGTTTCATGCAGCCCACACACAAAATGGAGGAGGAAATCAGCAGGTCAGGCTGCATCTATGCAGATGAATAAACAGTCCGCATTTTGGGCCAAGACCTTTCATCAGGACTGGAAAGGAAGATGGGGAGGGGGGAATGCCAGAATAAAAAGGTGAGGGGCGGGGATGGAGGCTCACTAGAAGGTGATAGGTGAAGCCAGGTGGGTGGGAAAGATAAAAGAGAGGAGTGGAAGGAATCTGATAGGAGAGGAGAGTGGACCATGGGAGAAAGGACCTGGCTTATTTTATAATGAAATGGATAAGTACATAAAATCATAAGGTATAGGAGCAGAATTGGCCCATCCAGTCTGCTTTACCAATTCATCATGGCCCAATCCCCTCTCTTCTCCCCTTGTTCCTTCATGCCCTGACTAATCTGTCACTGTCTGCATTAAATATACCCAATAATTTGGCCTGTTGCAACAAAATCCACAGATTCACCACTCTCTGGCTAAAGAAATTCCTCCTTATCTCTGTTCTAAATGGATATAAAAGGAGGGGGAGAAGATGGCGGCACGACGCAGCTTAAGCGGCCACTCCGGTGAACGATATCTGTAATCTGTCAAGTAAGGTGCTGTGCACAATCCTGATCTGATGGAGACAGACATGAGAGAATGAAGGAACATCTGCAGAAACTTCTGAAGTGCCTTTTTCGCTGCCGCTGTTACTGTGTGATCCAGAATCTCCGGAGGGGAAGGCTCCGAATCCTCGGCTTTGCTTGTTGCTCGGCGGCCGGGACGGAGTCGAAGCACTTGGTAGAGATGGTGCTCGGTGTCGAAGGGCTGGTCGGAGGCTCGAAGTTTTCGGAGGGACTCAGAGTCGGCTGTGGTCGGGTGCTTCCAATGCACCGACAGTTGTCGGTGCCTGGAGGTTTATGGCAGAGAGAGTTTCTCCCTTCTGCTGCCTGCTATCAGGGACTATCAGGAGTTGATCGGAACTTTGAGACCTTTTTTTTTACTGTTCCCATGGTCTGCTCTTCATCAAATTATGGTATTGCTTTGCACTGCTGTAACTATATGTCATAATTATGTGGTCTTGTCAGTGTTAGTCTTTGGTTTGACTTGCTTTTTTTGAGCTATCACTCTGGAGGAACATTGTATCATTTCTTAATGTACATGCATTTCTAAATGACAATAAACGAGGACTGAGTGTTCTCATAATCTAATCTAATCTAATTGAATAACCCTCTATTCTGAGTCTGTATCCTCTCATCCTAGACTCCCCCACCATGGGAAACATCTTCTCCACATCCACTCTATTGAGGCCTTCCAACATTCGCTAAGTTTCAATGAGGTCACCCCTCATTCTCCTGAATTCCAGAGAGTAGAGGCTTAGAGCCATCAAGCAATCCTCAAATGACAAGCCTTTCAATCCTGGAATCGTATTCATGGTCCTCCTTTGAACCCTCTCCAATGTCAGCACATCCTGTCTTAGATAAGGGGCCGAAATAATAAGTTCTACCTTCCAGCTGGCCTCCTTCCCCTCCCTCCACCTTCTTATTCTGCCAAAGAATAGTTTTATTCCTGCCACCGCCTGCGAGGAGCTTGGACGTTCTCTCCATGACCGCGTGGCTTTCCTCCGCGTGTTCCGGTTTCCTCCCACAGTCGGAAGACGGACCGGTTGGCAGGTTAATTGGCCATTGTAAGTTATCATATTAAATTGGGGGACTGCTGGGCGGCGTGGCTCAAAGGGTCTAAAGGGTATCTCAATAAATAAATCAAGAAGTTGCTCACAATACTCCAAGTGAGGACTCACCAGTGCTTTATAAAGCCTCAGCATCACATCTTGCTTTTATACTCTAGTCCTCCAAACAAAGCGGACCAGAGATTCTAATGTGCATAGAAATGCTGAAAAGTAGCATTGTGCATTGATCCCACACTAGTTTCTATCCTGGGCACAATTTTTTTAAGAGCATTTTGCATACCTTTTTGATGTCTGGTTTCATCCGTATTTTGCTTAAAAGATGGAAATTAAATCAACTATAGAAGTAAAACCATTAACAATTAGCTTCTCTAATCTGTATCCTTTTCCAACTAAGGAGGTCATGTCGAGTATTTAGTACTTCAGTAATATTTGAGTAATCTATTGGTTGATACAACATTCAAATTTGTTTAAATAATTCATTGCAGGTAATCAGAATCAGGTTTAATATCGCTGGGATAAGTCATGAAATTTGTTAACTTAGCGGCAACAGTAAAATGTGAAACATAATAATCGAGAAAAAGCTGTGAATTATAGTAAGTATGTACAGTATATATTTATGTATTTGCTGGCCAGTGGTGTAGTGGCATCCACACCGGACTTCGAGGCAAGTAGTCCTGGGTTCGAATCCTGCCGGATTCTTGTACACTCTCCATCCGTGCTGGGTTGAGCATCAAGCTAGCAACTCAGCTTCGTAAAAAACAGACAAATGCTAAAGAAGCAGAAAGGTATATTTAAGTATCTTACATATGTATGTAAAATAGTTAGATTAAATAAGTAGTGCAAAAGCAGAAATTTTGAAAAAGTAGTGAGGTAGTGTCCATGGGTTCAACGTCCATTCAGAAATCTGATGGCGGAGAGGAAGAAGCTGTTCCTGAATCATTGAGTGTGTGCCTTCAGGCTCCTGAGTCTCCACTCTGATGGTAACAATGAGAACGATGTGAAAATACGTGAATTGCATATGTCATCACACCACCGCGTGAATACACACGCACCTCCAAGTCAGGCCCACATTTCAGACTCCCGTGTTTTCCTTTGAATCATTTTAATGTTTTGAAGTCGAGGTCACAAAGCCAATAATTAAAAGGAAGAAAGTCGATAAATCTGAGAAATTATGAAAGGACTGAGATGTGTGAAGGCAGTGGAACAAAGAAGCCTTGAGCGAGGAGACACGTTCTAACATTATTCTGCACGAGACTGTGGCAATCCGTCCACGGCACGTGACGGGCAGGCAACAGGGTTAATCCCAAGATGCCAGGTTTCCATCAGAAATGATGCATGTCGACCATTGGCCTCAAGATACCCATCAAAGATTTCAGTTCATGGGGTATTATCCCAGCTCTGTCTAAATGCAGTTGATGAATTGCCTCGATTACGGTGTTGTCACTAAATACATCGCTGTATTAGGTAATGCAGTACACTAACATTTTTATCAATTATCTTTTGTTCTGAAGATACGTTATATACAACAGTCAGATACAGTCACTCTCTCTCACACGCACACACAATCCACACATTCTTCCTTTGTGATTTACGTAACAATACCTGTCAGAGCCTGTGTGAGACATGATCTAAAAAACAGCAGTACAATCGTTCTTTCAGTAAAAGCTATTAAACTGATGGTCACCCTTGGGCAATGTGTGGCCCCTACCCCCTCCACCCCCAAATCAGGGCCAGGTGAAGCCATGGGAGCAGGTGGTGGATGGTTGTATGAGCAGCTGGTGCACATCTCAAGTCTTGGTTATGCGACCACTGACGTCAGGCAGACAATCTCTGAAGAGTATTGATAATGGCTGGGGTCACCCATCTTGCAAAGACGCTACCCGGAAGAAGGCAATGGCAAACCACTCCTGTAGAAAAATTTGCCAAGAACAATCATGGTCATGGAAAGGGCATGATAGTCCATGTCAAACGGCACGGCACATAATGATGATGTCATACGACATGGCACATAATGATGATGATGACTAACCTGAATACTGAGACAAAATTAGGTTAAGTTGAAGGAAAGAGCAGGCTTCCCAGTTGTATGTATAACCAAATGCAAGTCAACTACAGTGGAGAGCCACAGATGGAAAAATGGGGATGAAATTAAGGAAAGGCAGCAGAGATCCAATTACAATGAGGAAACGAACATTTCAAGGATAATCTTCTTTTTCTTAAGGCTGTTCATTAGGATCGAGGAAGGCTTGCATCTATTACAATTCAGTGCATTCTGAGGTCATTAATGAGGTCAAACCAACAGAAATTTCTGGTCGTCCCAGTATAGGAAGGATGTTGCGGCTTGGGAGAAGGTGCAGAAGAGGTTTACTAGGATGTTGCCTGGTTTTGAGGGCTTGTGCTACCAATAAAGTCAATAGTCGATAACTATCTCCTTTGTCTTGTCGATATTGAGGAAGTAGTTATTTGCTTGGCACTATGCCTGGATCTCGTCCACCTCCTCTCTGTAGGCCACCTCATTGGTGCTGGAGATGAGCCCCACCATCGCTGAACTTGACAAGGTGATTACTCGACTGTTTGGCTGGAAATTCATGTGGGCTCAGCTCACATCCCCGGTGGGAGTGGGGGGCACCTGTGTTGAGAATAATGGCAAGAGAGGAGAGGTTGTGCAGCCTGATGATCTAACGTAACCTTTTCAACGTCTACATAATTCTTGAACTGCTGTGCTAGACAAACATGGGGAAGACGTGTCCCTTGGCTAAGAAATAGAGGACTAGAAATTGTCAGAGAGTCATACAATGACAGAGCACCTCAGCACAGAAACAGTCTCCTTGGCCCATCGAGTCCATGCCAGACCAGTCTTCTGCCTAGACCCATTTACCTACACCTGGACAATAGCCCTCTATACCTCGCTCATATGTGTACCTAGCCCTTAAATGTTACAATTGAACTAGAGTCTACCACTTCCATTGACAGATTGTTTCACACTTGCACTGCAATCTGAGTGAAAAACAAAATTAAAGAGAAATATTTAAGGCAAGAAATCTCGGGAGATAAATTTTGCACTCAATGAATCAGAGAATGTATACGGTATACAACGTGAAATCTGTACTCTTCACAGACATCCACAAAAACAAGAAACCCCATAGAACAAATGATAGCAACATCGAAGCCCCCTCTCCCCCCACCGCTCGCACAAGCAGCAGGAAAAGCATTGACCCGTCCCTCCCCACCTGTGCCAGCGGGAGCACCCACCTCCACCACTCACCCTGGAAGCAACGGCGGAAGCCCCCAGAGTCCATCAAAACGACAGTCCACAAACAAGCACCTCAAAAAGGGTCTCTCTCCCAGCAAGTGCTGAATAGTGTAGGTTTGCGGGGCCTTATATTATGTTATAAACCACCTTCAATGTATCTGATAGTCTATATACACTTGAGTTTGATGTATTCATTTGGTATAGTCATACTTTTTTGATCCCGGGGGGAAATTGGTTTTCGTTACAGTTGCACCATAAATAATAAATAGTAATAAAACCATAAATAGTTAAATAGTAATATGTAAATTATGCCAGGAAATAAGTCCAGGACCAGCCTACTGGCTCAGGGTGTCTGACCCTCCAAGGGAGGATTTGTAAAGTTTGATGGCCACAGGCAGGAATGACTTCCTATGACGCTCAGTGTTGCATCTCGGTGGAATGAGTCTCTGGCTAAATGTACTCCTGTGCCCACCCGGTACATTATGTAGTGGATGGGAGACATTGTCCAAGATGGCATGCAACTTGGACAGCATCCTCTTTTCAGACACCACCGTGACAGAGTCCAGTTCCATCCCCACAACATCACTGGCCTTACGAATGAGTCTGTTGATTCTTCTGAATCTTCTGAACCATGATATCAGTAGGCCTTCACCATTTCCCATTCCTGTTTCCGTCTCTCCTTACCTGCCCATCACCTCCCTCTGGTGCTCCTCCCCTTTCCATTTCTTCCATGGGTTTTCGATCCTCTCCTAATAGATTCCCCCTTCTCCAGCCCTGTACCTCTTTCACCAATCAACTTCCCAGCTCTTTACTTCACCTCTCCCCCACCCCCAGTTTCACCAATCACCTACCACCTTTGCACTTTTTCCTCCCCTCCCCCCACCTCCTCAGTCTGACTCCTCCCCCCTTCATTTCCAGTCCTGAAGAAGGGTCTCAGCCCCAAAATGGCGACCTTTCACTCTTTTCCATAGATGCTGCCTGGCCTGCTGAGCTTCTGCTGTGTGCGTTGCTTCAGTTCACCTGAGCTGAATGCCTTATAGAGGGAAAGAACGCAAGGGTGTCACTAGTGTCAAGTGCAACTGACATATTGAGAGAACCACCTTTCTGTCACCATCTTTTGCAAGTGTTGACTCTGAGTTCTAACCTGACAGGGTTATCTAGTCAAAGGACTGAATGTTTCTTACTGGTCATAAACCGCACCTGATGGAGTTGGGCTAGGTGACCAGTGCTATAACGTGGTTAATCTTTCTTGAGAGTTATTGACCCATTTCTTCACAGAGCTCAGGATTGTTCATTTATCTGCTGCCCAATTGTCTCTGGGTCTGCCTACTCCACTTAACGTCTGGGTGGCAGTGAAAGATTGCCGCACAGCTCGGTGCAATCAGGACGAAGTGAGGTGCTGAGGACTAAACAAGAGCACTGGATGAAAATGAGAATCTGCAGGAGATGCTCAAGAAATGAAAAGACAGGCCAGAAGATCTTTCCCATGACACCCTTCGTGACCTCAGGATATCCCAACACGCTTTGCAAGTAATGAGGTATGTTTGTCATTGCAATATTGAAGAAAACACAGGGAAAAAAATTCCACACAGAGCTTGATACCACAAACAAGTACAAGATAATTGGCTAAACGGAAGGAGGATTATTTCCCTTCCCCCTTTATACATTCCCTCTTTTGGTTCCCCACTCATTCCTTCTCTTTTCCTCACCTGCCCATCACCTCCCGCTGGTGTCTCTTCTCCCATGGCCCATTTACCTCAGGCTCCCTACTCTTCAGCCTAAACCTCTCCCACCCATCACCTCCCAGATTATCTCTTCATAGCACCCTCCCCCCAACTTCTCCTCACCTGGTCTCACCTTTCACCTGCCAGCTTCCACCCCTTCTCCATCTCCCACCTTCTTATTCTGGCTTCTTACCCCTTCCTTTCCATTGGCCCAAATTATTTCTATTCCTTTCCATAGGTGCTGCCTGACTGAAATTGAGAGGAGCTTTGATAGAGGTACACAAAATTACGAGGGGTATACATAGGATAAATGCAAGCAGCCTTTTTCCACTGAGGTCTGGTGAGGCTACAACTAGAGGTCATGGGTTAAGGGTGAAAGGTGAAATTTTTAAGGGGAAACCTCTTCACTCAGAGGGATGTAAGAGTGTGGAACAAGATGCCAGCGCAGGTGGTGCATGTGAGCTCAATTTCAGTATTTAAGAGAAGTTTGGATAGGTACGTGGATGGAGCGCTACGGTCCTGGGCAGGTCGATGGGAGTAGGCGGTTTAAGTGGCTCGGCATGGACTGGATGAGTCGAAGGGCCTGTTTCTGTGCTGTACTTTTCTACGAATCTATGACTCTATGACCTCCAATGCTTTTGTGTGTGCTACTCTGGATTTGCAGCATCAGCAAAATCTCTTATATTTATATTGAGAGAAAAGTTACCAGTCTTTCTCCTAACTGAAGTACTTTAGTGCATGCCAGATCAGTGCAGTTGGCTTTCAATAATTCCACTTGACAAGACTTTGTACAAACACAGCATCAATTCCAGCAATTTCAGGTAGCCAGGCTTATTTATGGTACATACATTGAAACGTGGTGAAATGTATCACTTATGATTACAACAAACCAAGCCATGGATGAGTTCGAGGCAGCCCGCAAGTGTCACCACACATTCCATCGACAACGTAGTGTGTTCACAATGCTCGGAATCAGGTTCACCGGCGTATGTCGTGAAATTTGTTGTGCTTGTGGCAGCAGTACAATGCAATACATAATAATAGGCAAAACATGAATTATAGTAAGCATATAGATATTAAATAGATAAATTAAATAAGTAGTGCAAAAACAGAAATAAAAAAGTAGTGAGGTTGTGTTCATGGGTTCAATGTCCATTCAGAAATCGGATGGCGGAGGGGAAGAAGCTGTCGCGAAATTGTCGAGGTGCTGCTCCTGTACCTCCTTCCTGATGGTAGCAATGAGAACAAGGCATGTCCTGGGTGAAGAGGGGTTCTTGATGATGGACGCCACCTTCTTAAGGCTTCACTCCTTGAAGGTGTCCTGGATAGGACAGAGGCGAGTGCCCATGATGGCGCTGACTCAGTTTACAACAATCTGCGGCTTACTTCGATCTTGTGCAGAGGTCCCAAACCCCGTACCAGACTGTGATGCAGCCAGTTAGAATGCTCTCCATGGTTCAACACAGGTAGCAGCAAGAAACCCAACCAATGCCTTGCTGACATTTAGCTCTTCTTCTCTCCTCTCTTCCTTGGTTGTAAATTTTATTCACCCCTGCTCGCTTACAGCTGTCCAGACACGCCTGCACAAGCCCCCTTTGTTGGCACCCCCATGTTTGCCGAGTAACAGATCCACTGGTCCAACAAGCCTGCGATGCCAAATTCCATCCACGTGACCAATTAATCTACTGACCATATGCCTTTGGATTGTGGGAGGAAACCAAAGCACCCAGAGGAAACACATGTGATCACAGGGAGAAAGTGCCGACTCCTTATAGGCAGTGGTTGAGCAGAACCCAATTCTCCGGCGCTAAAAAGCATTGCATTAACCACTGCGCTACCACGCTGCCTTAGAGGCGCGGCAATATAACTCTCTTGATCTATCATGTTTCTCTCAATCGCAAGCATCTCACAGACTACCCCTTTTGTTAGAACCACCTCTACCCCCTTTTCCTTGTAAGATGAAACTATTTTAATTTCTAACTCTTTCCCTGTTTTGGTGAAAGATCAACAATCTGCAATTTCAACGTTATTCCTTTGCTTTCTGTCTCCATAGATACTGCCTGGACAAGTGAGTATCTCCAGCATTCTCTGTTTATATCTCAGGTTTCCAGCATTTCTGATATTTTATTTTGAAAATTATATTTCCTTACTAATCAATACAACAATAAATATATCAGGACCCATTCAAAATCAGAATCAACTTTATCATCACTGACAGACAGTATGTCGTGCAATTTGTTTCGTGGCTGCAGCACAGTACCAGCTACTAAAAGACATATACAAGTCATGAAAGATAGAAGTAGCCATTTTACTGGATACATCTGTACACTTATTCAGTAATACAAACATTTAATCATCCAAACATGTGGCAGCAACTCACTACATCAAAGCATGCAGACATGGTCAAGAGGGTCAGTTGTTGTTCAGATTGAACATCAGACTGGGGAATACCTTTAGGGAGTGGTGTCTCAGAAAAGCAGCGTCCATTATTAAGGACCTCCAGCACCCAGGGCATGCCCTTTTCTCACTGTTACCATCAGGAAGGAGATACAGAAGCCTGAAGGCACACACTCAGCGATTCAGGAACAGTTTCTTCCCCTCTGTCATCCGATTCCTAAATGGACATTGAAGCTTTGGACACTACCTCACTTTTTTTTAATATACAGTATTTCTGTTTTTGCTTATTTTTTAATAATCTATTCAATATATGTAATTGATTTACTTGTTTATTATGTTTTATTTTATTTTATTTATTATTATTTTTCTCTCTCTGCTAGATTACGTATTGCATTGAACTTCTGCTGCTAAGCTAACAAATTTCACATCACATGCCAGTGATAATAAACCTGATTCTGATCCTGAAAGGTGATCTAAGTGACTTTGACCATGGAGAGATTATTGGTGCCAGATGGGGTGGTTTGAGTATCTCAGAAACAGTTTATCAGAGATTTTTAGTCTCTGGAGTTTATAGAAAATGGTACAAAAACAAAAAAAAAAATCGAAGTTCTGTGGGTGAAAATGCATTGTTAATGAGCAAGATCAGAGGAGAATGGCCAGATTGGTTCATGTTGACCAGAAGATGACAGTAATTCAAATAACCACGCATTACAACAATTGTGTGCAGAAGAACATCTCTGAGCACCCAACACGTTGAACTTTGAAGTGGGTGGGCTACAGCAGAAGACGACCACAAATATACACTCAGTAGCCACTTTATTAGGTACAGGAGATATCTTATGAAATACCAACTGTGTGCAAAGTTTACAAAATCAAACACATTGGTAAAGATAAAGAGTTGAAGAAGGAGAAATCTGATGGGAGAGCAGAGTGGACCAAGGGAGAAACGGAAGGAGGAGGAGCACTAGAGGGAGATGATAGGCAGGTGAGGAGAAGAGAAGAGGTAAGAGGGGATCCAGAATGGGGAATGAAGAAAGAGAGAAGGGGAGGAGGGTGAAATTACCAGAAATGAGAGAAATCAATGTTCATGCTGTCAGGTTGGAGGCTGTCCAGGTGGAATACAAGGGTATGGATAGTGAATATGGAATATGAGGTAGATATGTGTGTTTTTTCCTCAGTATTTCTCATCTGAGAGGCAAAGGGGAAATGTTCTCCCTGCAGACACCCATTCTCAGTTGAACAGTGCGTGTGTGTTTCGTGAGACTCACCCTTTGCAACATAAAGCAGAGGCTCACTCCCAGTGTGTTCAAGTGACGGAGGCATCACAGACGTGACACTCCCTGGAAGTGTACTCGTGATGTGCCCACCGAGTAGTCAGCAAAATCATTACTAGTTTCACAGCAAACATAAATGCAATCATTAAAAAAAGATAAACATACTGCTTGCCTCTGTACTTAAAGCAGTGAAACAGTCGAAATTGTCCAAGGCCTCAGTTAATCTATCCGAATCAGGTTTAATATCATCAGCATGTGCCGCGAAATTTGTTAATTTTGCGGCAGCAATACAATGCAATGGTATCGAAAAATCTGTGAATTACAGTAAGTATACACAGATATGTATAAAATAGTTAAATTAAGTAAGTGGTGAATAAAAAGTAGTGGGGCCGTGTTCATGGGTTCAATGTCCATTCAGAAATCGGATGGCACAGGGGGAGAGGCTGTTCCTGAATCATTGAGTGTGTGTCTTCAGGCTCCTGTACCTCCTTCCTGATGGTAACAATGAGAAGAGGACATCTCCTGGGTGGTGGGTGGTGGGGTCCTTAGTGATAGATGCTGCCCTTTTTGAAGCTCTGCTCCTTGATGCCTCAGATACTATGGAGGCCAGTGCCCTTGATGGAGCTGATTAATTTTAAAACGCAAACACGAGGAAATCTGCAGATGCTGGAACTTCAAGCAACACACTTAAAAGTTGCTGGTGAAAGCAGCAGGCCAGGAAGCATCTCTAAGAAGAGGTACAGTCGACGTTCCGGCCCGAAACGTCGACTGTACCTCTTCCTAGAGATGCTGCCTGGCCTGCTGCGTTCACCAGCAACTTTTAGGTGTGTTGATTAATTTTACAACTCCATGCAGCTTACTGGAGTGGAAATGTTGAAACAGGTAGTCTAAGATTCATAGAACACCACAGGCTCTTTGTGATTAAAAGAGATGAGAAGTACTATGCCTTAGCCAGGGGTGATCTGCAGGCTAGTGGAGAGAAGGAGCACTTTACATCTCCTTTGGTAGGAACGTACCTCCACCCTGCCAACCTATTGATTGCGTAAACAGCTGATACCTTTTCCCAGGGTTGAAAAGTCCAATACTGCAGGGCATGCTTTTAAGGTGGAAGGGGTAAAGTTTAAAAGAGATGTGTGGGGCAAGTCTCTATTTACACGAAGAGTGACAGGTGCCGGGCGGGAATGTGCTGCCAGGTGTGGTAGGGTGGTAGTGGAGGCAACCTTGATAGAAGCATTTAGAAAGTTCTTAAATTGGCACAAGGATGTGCATGAGAATGGAGGGCTTTGGAGGGTTCTCGATATTTTTTTTATGCCATGGATCCCTATCACTAACCAAGGGGTCTGTGAACCCCAGCTTGGGAACCCCTGGTGTAGGGGATTAGTTTAGTTACTTGCTTAACTATTAGTTTAATTAGTTTAGTACAAAGTTGTGGGCTGAAGGGCCTGTTCCTGTGCTGTACTTTTCTCTGTTTGAGGAGAGAGTAAGTGGTAAAAGAGATGACAACGCAAGATAAAGAAACAGAGTGGAAAAGGGCATGTAATGTGGTTAATGAGGTGAGTGAAAGTGTACTTTGTGTTTGTTGAACACAGGGTAGAAGCAGGGTTTCCCAACCTGGGGTCCGCAGACCCCTTGGTTAATAGACAATAGGTGCAGAAGTAGGCCATTCGGCCCTTCGAGCCAGCACCACCATTCACTGTGATCATGGCAGATCATCCACAATCAGTACCCTTTTCCTGCCTTCTCCCCATATCCCTTCACTCCACTATCATTAAGAGCTCTATCTAACCCTTTCTTGAAAGCATCCAGAGAATTGGCCTCCACTGCCTTCTGAGACAGAGCATTCCACAGATCCACAACATCTCTGGGTGAAAAAGTTTGTCCTGAACTCCATTCTAAATGGCATACCCCTTATTCTCAAATTGTGGCCTCTGGTTCTGGACTCCCCAACATCGGAAACATGTTTCCTGCCTCTAGATGGTAGAGGTCCATGGCATAAAATAAGGTTGGGAACCCCTGGAATAGAAACAGGCCCTTTGGCCCATCAAGTCAATTCCGAACTATTACTTTGCCTAGTCCCATCAACCTGCACCCGGACCATAGACCTGCATACCCCTCCTGTCTAAGTATTTTCCTAAATCTCTGGATACTCCAGATATGGTCTAACCAGAGTTTCGTGAAGTTGAAACATGTGTCAGCAGGTTCTTGATGAGCTCGACTCCAGCACTGTTGATGTAAATAGGTGTAGGTGCTCAGCCCCACCTTGCTGAAGTCAACGACTGGATCATAGAAAGTAAGCAAAGGCAAAGATAATTCCTGCTATTTATTCAGAAATGAGGTTAAGGTAATTATGGAAAGTTATTGGCAGGTTGAAAAATATTTAATCAGCTAAGGACCAGTTGAGATTTGAAATTCTCAGCCAAATTGTCTGTTGGTGCACTAATTATTGTGAGTAAAAGAGGAATCTGAACGACTGTGGTGAGTGAGCTGGTTTTTCAGGATTAATCGGTGAGGAATCAGAATCAGGTTTATTAACACCGGCATGTGACGTGAAATTTGTTAACTTAGCAGCAGCAGTTCAATGCAACACATAATCTAGCAGAGAGAGAAAAATAATAATAAATAAAATAAAACATAATAATAAATAAGCAAGTAAATTGAATAGATTTTTTTTTAATGTGCAAAAAACAGAAATACTGTATATTTTAAAAAGTGAGGTCGTGTCCAAAGCTTCAATGTCCATTTAGGAATCGGATGGCAGAGGGGAAGAAGCTGTTCCTGAATCGCTGAGTGTGTGCCTTCAGGCTTCTGTACCTCCTACCTGATAGTAACAGTGAGAAAAGGGCATGCCCTGGGTGCTGGAGGTCCTTAATAATGGACGCTGCCTTTCTGAGAGACCGTTTCCTGAAGACGTCCTGGGTACTTTGTAGGCTAATGCTCAAGATGGAGCTGACTAGATTTACAACCTTCTGCAGCTTCTTTCGGTCCTGTGCAGTAGCCCCTCCATACCAGACAGTGATGCAGCCTGTAGGAATGTTCTCCACAGTAAAACTATAGAACTTTTTGAGTGTATTTGTTGACATGCCAAATCCCTTCAAACTCCTAATGAAGTATAGCTGCTGTCTTGTCTTCTTTATGACTACATCAATATGTTGGACAACACACACACAAAATTGCTGGTGAACACAACAGGCCAGGCAGCATCTATTGGAAGAAGTACAGTCGACATTTTGGGTCGAGACCCTTCATCAGAACTAACGGAAAAAATAGATAGTAAGAGATTTGAAAGTGGGAGCCACACCATGGCCTCCTCTACTTTCGAGATGAAGTCGCACTCAGGTTGAAGGAACAACACCTTATATTCCGTCTGGGTAGCCTCCAACCTGATGGCATGAACATTGATTTCTCTAACTTCTGTTAATGTCCCTCCTCCCCTTCTTACCACATCCCTAATTTATTTATTTCTCTTTCCCTCTCACAATAACTCCTTGTCTGTTCTCCATCTTCCTCTGGTGCTCCCCTCCCCCTTTCTTTCTTCCTTCCAAGGCCTTCCGTCCCATGATACTCCCCCCTTCTCCAGCCTTGTATCCCTTTTGCCAATAAACTTTCCAGCTCTTGGCTTCATCCCTCCCACTCCTGTCTTCTATCATTTCGGGTCTCCCCCTCCCACTTTCAAATCTCTTACTATCTCTTTTTTCCGTTAGTCCTGACGAAGGGTCTGGACCCGAAACGTCGACTATACCTCTTCCTAGAGATGCTGCCTGGCCTGCTGCGTTCCATCAGCATTTTGTGTGTGTTGCTTGACTTTCCAATATCTGCAGATTTTCTCGTGTTTGCATCAATATGTCCTCAGAGATCTTGACATGACAAAAAGCTTATACTTATACTTACGGTCATGGAATACTGAAGCTCTGAAACAGACCCTTCAGCCCATCTAGTTCATGCCTACCTTACCTTCTGCCTAGTCCCATCCAGACCATCGCCCTCTAAACCCCTTCTTATCCGTGTAGGTTGTAACAGCCCAGTTCCATTTTGGACCACTGCTTCACCCAGATCATGTCAGGTATCCAGGACATCTTCGAGGAGCAGTGCCTCAAAAGGGAGGTGTCCATCATTAAGGACCCTCAGCACCCAGGACATGCCCTCTTCTCATTGCTACCATCAGGAAGGAGGTACAGAAGCCTGAAGGCACACACTTAGTGATTCAGGAACAGCTTCTTCCCCTCTGCCGTCTGATCTCTGAATGGACACTACCCATGAACGCTACCTCACTGCTTTTTTTATTTCTACTTTTGCACTACTTATTTAATATATCCCTACTATAATTCATATTTTTTCAATTATTAAGCAGAGCAATGTACTGTTGCTGCAAAGACACAAATTTCACAACATATGCCGGTGATATTCAACCTCATTCTGATGCTTTAGGTAAATTTGAAGAATTTGAACTTGGTTCAAAGACGATCACTGAAAATTCCACTTGGACTGGCAATTTCAAAAGCATCTAATTGATTGGCAAAGCATCATATTTCTCTCACTTATCAGGAATTGTGACTAATAGGTTCATAATTCAATAGACACAATTTTCCCATGTCCCACAATAAATGCAGACAAATTGTTGAGAATTTTCATGATTGTCAGTATCACTTTTAATTTAACAGTGAGCAGAAAGCATACAATCAATAACAAATAAATAACTTTGTTTGCCAAACTTCAGCAGCCATAGCAGGCAATGCAAAATCCTGTCAATCATAAGAATCTTGAACTTATCAGGAAATTGGGACACAAGAAAGCACAGAAACTAAGTAAAACAGGTGAAAGATCTTTCACATTGAGAAACAGAAAAAGCAATGTTCACCGGGATGATAGGGTAGAGATACGTCAAAGGCAAAATAAAGTGCTCTTTCCCTCCACTAGCCTGCAGGTCACCCTTGGGCAAGGTGTAGCACCTGCTTAGTCCACTGATCGGGGTCACATGAAGCTATGGGAGCAGGTGATGGATGGTCATATGAGCAGCTGGTACATATCACAAGTCCTTGTTATGTGACCACTGACGCCAGGCAATCTCTGAAGAGTATTGATAATGGCTGGGGGGGGGGGGGGGGGGGGGCAGGGGGGGTCACCCATCCTGTATAGACAATGCCCAGAAGAAGACAATGGAAAACCGCTTCTGCAGGAAAAAAATTGCCAAGAACAGTCATGATTACGGAACGACCATGATCGCCCACATCATGCAACTCGTAACGAACGAACAAATCCTGTCAGACTTCCTGGGCTTGTCGTTCTGGAGAGGCAGGTTATGGTGGGCTGGGATTACATTGTCAGTGTGTGGACACACAGGAAGTGGGGATCAAGAAGCCTGAGTGCCAAGTTGACAAGAGAACAAGTAGACGTTGAGTGTTTGGAAGTAACTTTGAAACAAACAGACAATAAGTTCACTGAGTCATAGTGCATGGAAACATGACCAAAATGTCCTTCTGCACCTATCCTATTAGTTTGTCTTTGACTCATATCTCTGTCCTTTCTCTTTAATATACCTGTCCAACATCTTGTAAATGTTGCAGTTGTACCAACTTCTGCAGCTCATTCTGTATACACACACACACACCAACCTCTGTGAGAGAGGCTGGTCTGTCAGTTCCATTTAAAGTCTTTTCCATTTTACCTTAAATCTACAGTATCTAAATCTCTAATTTTAGATCCCTACCCAAGGGAAAAATCTGTGAACATCCTCCTTATCTATGTTCCTCAGGATTTTGTACTCCTCTATACGGTCACCGCTTGACTTCCTATACTCCAGGTAAAGCAGTCCCAATCATACCAGCTTCTCCTTGCAACTCAAGCCCCTGCCAGTCTTGGTAATATCTGAATGAATCTTTTGTGCACTGTTCCCAGCTTAATGGCTTCCTTTCAATGGCTGGGTGATGAGAGCAGCACATAATAGTCCAAGTGTGGTCTCACCATCGCCTTGTATAGTTGGACAAGTTGTACTTGTGAATGCTCCTGTTCTAAACAGACAAGGAAGACATCACACTAGCCTTGGGTCAAATGAAAGCCACAGTAAGATTCTCTGTGAACAGGGTTTTGACTTGAGTCTGTATAAGTTTTAGGAGAGGAATTATTTTGCCAGTTGACGTCTGGCATGCTTACAGCCCTGGAACGTAGAAGATTGAGAGGAGCTTTGAAATACAAAACTATGAAGGGTATAGATAGGGTACACGCAAGCAGGTTCCCCCCCCCACCCCCCTGCTGAGGTTGGGTGGGACTAAAACTAGAGGTTGTGGGTTAAGGGTGAAAGATGAAAAGTTCAAGGGGAACATGAGGGGAAACTTCTTCACTCAGAGAGTCATGAGAACGCGGAACAAGCTGCTAGCACAATTGGTGCACGCGAGCTCAATTTCACCGTTAAAGAGAAGTTTGGATGGGTAGGGGTATGAAGGACTATAGTTTTGGTGCAAATAGTGTAAGCAGTTCAGCACAGACTAGATGGGACGAAGGGCCTGTTTCTGTGCTGTACTGTTCTATGACTCAATGAGAATTCGAGGACAAAATTGGCACATTCGTTCCCTAACTACAACTGTCCATACATTCTGAAGCAAAACCAAATGAAGAATTGCTGCCTGTCTTCCCAAGGACTGCGTGTTGGGAATTCAGGCCGGTATAATAACAGCAATTTGTTTTATGTTGTCAGACTCCCAGGGCTGGTCACTGTGGACAGGCAGGTTATGGTGGGCTGGGATTACACTGTCAGAGGCAATACACACAAAATGCTGGAGGAAATCAGCAGCCAGGCAGCATGTATGGGAAAGGATAAACAGTCTATGTTCCGGGCTGAGGCCCTCCTTCGGGACCGGTAAGGAAGGGGGAGCAAGAAGGTACAGGGAGGGGAGGAAGACATACAAGGTAGTAGATGATTGATGAAACTGGGTAAAGAGCTGGGAGGTTGATTGGTGAAAGAGATAAAGGGCCGGAGAAAGGGGGGGGTGTGGATTCTGATAGGACAGAACAGAAGTCCTTGGAGGAAAGGGAAGGGGCAGGAACGCCAGAGTGAGGTGATGGACAGTTTAGGAGATGAGATGAGAGAGGGAAGCAGGAATGGGGAGTGGTGAGAGGGGCAGTTACTGGAGGTTCGAGAGATTGATGTTCATGCTATCAGGTTGGAGGCTGTCCAGATGGAGTATAAGGTTTTGCTCCTCCAGCCCGAGTGTGGCCTCATCGTGGCAGGGGAGGAGGCCATGAACTGACACGTCAGTGGGAATGGGAAGTGGAATTGAGGTGGGTGGCCACCGGGAGATGCCGTTTTCACTGACGGATGGAGGGCGGGTGCTGGCGGAGTGGGGTCCTGATCTACATCGGGTCACACCGGCATACAGGAGGCCACCCATACAGTACGTAACCCCAACAGACTCGCAGGTGAAGTGTCCCCCCTCACCTGGAAGGACTGTTTGGGGAGTGGAAGTTTCAGTGTGTGGGAGCACAGGAGTGGGAAGCAAGAGGCTTAAGGCAGGGAAAGTGCCAAGCTGAACATTGAGTGTTTGAAAGTTACTTTAAAGCACACTGAAGGCTGGTTCATAGAGAGATGGTGCATGGAAGTAGAAACCACATGACCAAAATGTCCTTCTGTGCTAGTGCTATTAGTCTGTGTGCTACCCATATCCCTCCGGGCCCATTCTCTCTAATATTGTGCAAACATCTTCCAAATACACACACTAATCCCTGTGCGAAAAACTTGCAGTTGGTCACCAAATGATCCCAGGGCAATTCACATCCCTTACTGGTTTTTCACTTGGCACCTACCAGCCTTCTCCTTCCCACCCTCCCCCCACCTTCTTTATAGGGCCTCTGCCCCCTCCCTCTTCAGTCCTGACGAAGGGTTCCGGCCCAAAACGTTAATCGATCATTTCCACGGATGCTGCCCGACCTGCTGAGTTCCTCCAACGTGTTGTGAGTGTTGCTCACATCCCTGGAGTTGCCTGATAAGATAGGTAGATAGATAGGTACCTTATTGATCCTAAAAGGACCACAGTAGCACTACTAGCGCACAGATATACAAATATTAGAAGAGCAGTAAGAAAGAATAAAAAATAAGTTACCACAAACAGCCTAACAAGAGGCAGTCATCACTTCCCCAGCAAAAGGTTGACCCATAGAGTCTCATGTCCGGGGATAAGAATGACCTCTGGACCAGCACAGTTGTCTTAGTCTATTACTAAAGGTGCTCCTCTGTTCAGCCAAGGTGGCACACAGAGGGTGAGAAGCATTCTCCAGAATTGCCAGGATTTTCCACAGGGTCCTTTGTTCTACCACAGCCGCCAGTGATTTGCCACCAACCCATCAAGCCGAAAAGAATTTCCATTCTTTACATTTGAGAGCTCCTGTCAATTTCTTTTCCCGGATTTATGATATTCTCAGTAAGAGAAACTCAACAAATTTGTTCCTTTCTGAGAAATCACTGAAGGCTTTGTGGGAAGTGTTCCAACTGGATTACAAAATCAATTAAAACTAATTACAGTTGTTGAACGTTTCTCTCAGCAGACAAACACTTTAATTCTCTCCTTGTTATCCCAACAATCTGGGTCCCTGGTGTTCAAAAACTAAAAGAAACTGGTTGGAAATGAAAGACCTCGAATGAAAGAACAACTTACATTGGTACAGTCAGTGGCCACTTTATTACTCAATTTCCATGGCTCTCCACACGGCTTTAGACCACCTGGACAACACAAACACCTATGTCAGGATGCTGTTCATCGACTATAGCTCAGCATTTAATACCATCATTCCCACAATCCTGATTGAGAAGTTCTAGAACCTAGGCCTCTGTACCTCCCTCTGCAATTGGATCCTCGACTTCCTAACCAGAAGACCACAATCTGTGCAGGTTGGTGATAACATCTCCTCCTCGCTGACGATCAACACTGGTGCACCTCAGGGGTGTGTGCTTACCCACTGCTCTACTCTCTATATACACATGACTGTGTGGCTAGGCATAGCTCAAATACCATCTATAAATTTGCCGACGATACAACCATTGTTGGTAGAATTTCAGGTGGTGACAAGAGGGCATACAGGAGTGAGATATGCCAACTAGTGGAGTGGTGCCACAGTAACAACCTGGCACTCAACGTCAGTAAGACAAAAGAGCTTATTGTGGACTTCAGAAAGGGTAAGATGAAGGAACATATACCAATCCTCATAGAGGGATCAGAAGTGGAGAGAGTGAGCAGCTTCAAGTTCCTTGGTGTCAAGATCTGAGGATCTAACTTGGTTCCAACATATTGATATAGTTATAAAGAAGGCAAGGTAGCGGCTATACTTTATTAGGAGTTTGAAGAGATTTGGCAGGTCAACAAACTCACTCAAAAACTTCTATATTTGTACTGTGGAGAGCATTCTGACAGGCTGCATCACTGTCTGGTATGGGGGGTGGGGGCTACTACACAGGACCGAAAGTAAATCTGCAGAAGGTTGTAAATGTAGTCAGCTCCATCTTGGGTACTAGCCTACAAAGTACCCAGGACATCTTTAGGGAGTGGTGTCTCAGAAAGGCAGCGTCCATTATTAAGGACCTCCAGCACCCAGGGCATGCCCTTTTCCTCACTGTCATAATCAGGGAGGAGGTACAGAAGCCTGAAGGCACACACTCAGTGATTCAGGAACAGCTTCTTCCTCTCTGCCATCCGATTCCTAAATGGACATTGAAGCTTTGGACACTACCTCACTTTTTAAAATTACAGTATTTTTGTTTTTACATGTTTTTTTTAAAATCTATTCAATACACATAATAGATTTACTTGTTTATTTATTATTATGATCTTTTATTTAATGTATTATTATTATTTTCTTTGCTAGATTATGTGCTGCATTGAACTGCTGATGCTAAGTTAACAAATTTCACATCACATGCCGGTGATAGTCAACCCGATTCCGATATTATGTACACCTGTACCATAATGGAAAATCTCCTCAGCCAATCATGTAACAGTAACTCAGTGCATGAAAGCATGCAGACACGGTCAAGTGGTTCAGTTATTGTTCAGAATAGGGAAGAAATGTTGGTGCCAGGCAAGGTGGTTTAAGTATCTCAGAAACTGCTAATCCCCTAGGATTTTCACACGCAGCAGTCTCTGGAATTGGCACGAGGAACAAAAGAAAAACACCTAGTGAGCGGCAGTTCTGCGGGCAAAAACAGTTTGTTAATGAGAGCGGTCTGAGGGGAACAGCCAGACCGACAGGAAAGCGACAGTAACTCAGATAACTACACGTTACAACTGTGGTGTGCAGCAGAGCATCTCTGAATGCTCAACACACCTGATCTCGAAGTAGATGGGATACAGAAGCAGAAGGCCACAAACGTACAGAAATTCACTCAGTCAATGAAGCACGTTGAGTGCAAGTATTGGGAAACACAGTAGCCAATTGGTACACGTCTCTACAAACAATATCAGGAACGCAGAGGAGATGTACGACGATAGTTCAAGGACTCAAGGGACTGATTTAGAGGGAGAACTTGGGCAGGCTAGGGCATTATTCCTCGGATCAGAAGACACTAAGTGGTAACCTTACACTGGTGTAAAGAAAACATCATGAGGGGCTGAGATAGGATGAATGTACACTATCACTAGAGGAAGGGTCTTGGCCCGAAACATTGACTCTTTATTCCTCTCCACAGATGCTGCCTGACCTGCTGAGTTCCTCCAGCATTTTCCTCCCAGCAGGCAAGTGCAATTGCAAAGAAATAGCCCCAGCTTCCTTAGGACTGTGCAGAGATTCGGCATGGTATCTGAAACTTTGGCAAACTTCTATGGATGGGTAGTGGAGAGTGTATTGACAGGCTGGGAGGGAAACACAACGCCTTTGAATGGAAAATCCTACAAAAGGTAGTGCAGGGGTCCCCAACCTTTCTTGCACCGCGGACCGGTTGAATATTGACAACATTCTTGCAGACTGGCTGACCGGGAGGGGGTGGGGGTTGTTCAACTATGGTTAAACTCACCTCAACATGTCTTTTACAGTTAAGGGTTGCCAACTTTCTCACTCCCAAATAAGGGACAAAAGTAGCAGTCAAATACGGGACAGTTGTGTTTCTCCCGAGAAAGACTACCATGACCATGAAGCCTTGTGCGGGCACCTGTGTGTGCATGCGTGTACGTGCCGATTTTTTTCACAGATCGGTTTTGGCTTAATCTTCCTGACTATACTGTACATATATTATTTCTACTTTATATAGGCTGTGTATTTATCATATCATTCCTGCTTTTACTAAATGTTAGTGTTATTTTAGGTTTTATGTGTTATTTGGCATGATTTGGTAGGTTATTTTTTGGGTCTGGGAACGCTTAAAAATTTTTCCCATATAAATTAATGGTAATTGCTTCTGCGCTTTATGCCATTTCGGCACGAAAGGTTTCATGGGAACGCTCTACCCTAGCGGGGGAAATACGGGACAAGGGCGGTCTTGTATGGCACAAACCTACTTAGCCCAATATTCGGGATGTCCCGGCTAATACGGGAACAGTTGGCAACACTATGTTCAAATTCAACAGTGCGTGACAGGGAATGAGGAAAGGTGCAGCTGACTCATATCATCTCCTCACAGCCCGGTAGCACGTGCTTTGCGGCCCAGTGGTTGGGGACCGCTGAGGTAGTGGATGCAGCCCAGTACATCATGGGTAAAGCCCTCCCAACCATTGAGCTCATCCACATCAAATGCTGTCATAGGAAAGCAGCGTCCATCATCAGGACCCCCCCCCCCCCCACCCCGGCTTTGCTCTCTTATTGTTGCTGCTATCAGGTCGAAGGGTTGAAAGCCTCAGGACTTGCACTACGCGGTTCAGGAACAGTTACTACCCCACAACCATCAGACTCTTGAACAAAAGGGGATAACTACACTCACTTGCCCATCCATTGAGAAGTTCCCACAACCAATGATCTCACTTTAATATATTTATAAAAGTTAAATTAAATAATTGGTACAAAAATAGAAATTAAAAAAAGGAGTGAGGTAGTGTTCATGGGTTCAATGTCCATTTAGAAATCAGATGGCAGAGAGGAAGAAGCTGTACCTCCTTCCAGATGGTGGCAATGAGGAGAGGGCCTGTCCTGGGTGATGGGGGTCCTTACCGATGGGCACCTCTTTTTTTGGGGCACCGCTCCTTGAAGATGTCCTGGATACTACGAAGGCTAGCACTCAAGATGAAGCTGATCAATTTTACAACTCTGCAGCTTATTTTGATCCTGTGCAGTAGCCACCCCCTCCTGTCCCATACCAAATAGTGATGCAGCCAGTTAGAATGTTCTCCATCATACATCTGTAGAAATTTGAGAGTGTTTTTGGTGATAAACCAAATCTCCTCAAATTCCTACTGAAGTATAGCCACTGTCTTGCCTTCGTTATAGCTGCATCAATATATTGTGCCCAGGTTAGGTCCTCAGATATATCGACACCCAGGAACTTGACATTGATCACTCTCCCCATTTGTGGTTCCCTTGTGAGGACTGGTGTGTGTTCCCTTATCTTGCCCTTTCTGAAGAATATGCTTTCCAGCATATTCTTTCATTTCTGAAAAGCCTACTCTTTGACTTGTGATTTATTGCTGACTGACAACTTGCTCCTCATGGCCACTAAAAATTTAAATACCAAAACCAAGTAGCATTTTTCTCAAACTGATTTCGAGTGCAGAGTATTAATTTCCATTTTCCCATCCACTGTACACAGAAGGGCCCCTCAGGATGAAAATTACCTGGAATTATTACAGTGATAGACTGCAACTTAGTGAAAACAGCCAGTTTGCCGAGCTTCTTTTGCTGAGAATATTAGAAATTTGTTCAAAGAAATTGACAGGAGTTCTTAATTTTCAAGAATACAAATCCTGATAGGGTTGATGGGTTGCTGGCAAATTAGGCAGCCTCTGGGATGTTTTGGTGCCTAGAGATGCTGTAAGCAAACTGCTGTTGTTTTTCAGGTCTGAATTTTCAATACATGTTCCATGTGAAGATGGAAAGAAGAAAATCTCCTCTTTGCTTGCCTGTTGCATAAAATTTAATAGGACCTTATTCCTTGGACCTCTAGGAGGACTGCAACCTTATTGCAGCGTTTGGAGGCTTGTGTGTCTCAATGACCCAGAGAGCCATGTTGGCTGGAGCCCAAGCTTAGTATGCTCACCCATGATAAACAGGTCAAAGGGTAAAGGCCGGTGTGGTCCAGCGATCTTCCAGGTTCGGGGGTTCAGCTCGGGGCTAAGAACCCTGACTGGTAAAGCAAATTGATACAGCTATAGCAATGAAGAATCCTTCTACATCTGAGTGTGTCAGCATTCCTGAATCTCCACCCGGGACTCACATGATTGACAGCAGTGAAAACTGAGAGGAAGCTACAGACACGATGAAGGAAGCCCTGAACACCGCCAGAGATGGAGGACCTTCACTGCTGCCCTAAACGCCAGTGGCATAACGGCCAGGAGGTAGGTTATTTCTCAGCGAGTAGGAGAATGAGAGGAGATTTGATAGAGGTACATAAAATTATGAAATTATAGATAGGGTAAATGCCAATGAACTTCTTCACTGAGGTTGGGTGAGACTAAAGATCATGGGCACAGGGTGAAAGGTGAAATGTTTAAGGGGAACATGAGGGGGAACTTCATTCAGAGGGCAGTAAGAGTGGGGAACGAGATTGCTTTGTCATCTCTTTTATCAATTAATCTCAGAACAGAAAAAATTTTCAAGGTCTTACGGATCTGAGTTATAGGAAAAGGTTAAATAGGTTAGGACTTTATTCCTTGGAGGTTAGGAGAATGAGGGGAGCTTTGATAGAGGTATACAAAATTATGATGAGTATAGATAAGGTAAATGCAAAACAGGTTGGGTGAGGCTAGATTTGGAGTCTAAACGCAGTGGGGAAGGAGCTCTGCTTGAATCTGTTCATTGGGGCATGGAAGTACCTGTATCTTCTCTCAGAAGGTGAGAGAGTAAAGTGAAATACCCGGGATGGCGGGCATCCTTGACGATGCTGTTAGTCTTTCTGAAGCTTGGTATGGGCAACTTCTCTGCACGTGACTGCATGAAGATGGAAGAGCTCAAGGCCTGGTGACAGGTGAATAATTTCTTCCTCAATGTCAGCAAGACAAAGGAGATGGTTATCAACCAGGAGAACTCCCATCACTCACACGCCTCTTGGCATCGGCAGCACAGTAGTAGAAACTGCGAGGAGTTTCAAACTCCTTGGAGTGCACATCTCGCAAGACCTCCCATGGCCCCAGAACACATTATGCACAATAAGGATAGCTCAGCAATGCTTCTGTGCTCCGAGGCTGAAGAGGGATGGACTATGCACAACAGAACTCATGTCTGCAGCAGAGAGCATCCTAAAATGAAGGAGGCTCTACAACTAGTCAAATCTGCCCAATGCATCAGTGACCCAGCTTATTGGCCATCAAGGACATATATACAGAAAAGTGCCAGTCCCGCCCCCACCCTGCTCAATGACAGTTTGTCCCACTCCCATGCGGGGACTATCAGACTCCCTTCCCCAAGCAGCAAGGCTGATCCACACCTCCACTAGCCCACTCCTCCACACGCCCAACCACCACTACTTTATCACTTCCTGTCAGTCACCTTATGTACAGACACTTCTGTACCTACCATTACTTAATGGACATATAATCTATGTGTATATAGATGGAGAAGATGGCGACGCAGCGCGCGTAGCCTCTCCGGTGAAATGATATTGTATTTGTTAAATAGGGGCTGTGCACAATTCTGATCTGATGGAGACAGCCATGAGAGCATGGAGGAACATCTGGAGTAACTTCTGAAATGCCCGGTTCGTTGCCGCTGCTACTGTGCGATCGAGAATCTCCGGCGAAAAGGCCCCAAAATCCCCGGCTTTGCCTGCTGCTGGCGACCGGGGCCGAGGTCGAAGCGCTCGGCAGAGATGGTGCTCGGTACTTGGTGTCGGAGGCTGATCGGAGGCTCGAAGTTTTCGGATGACTCAGCGTTGGACTGTAGTCGGGCATGGCAGGGAGTTTTCTCTTCCTTCTCCTGTCTGCGTGAGATGTGGGACTTCCGAGAGACTTCGAACTTTTTTAACGTGCTCAGGGCCTGTTCTTCATCAAATTACAGTATTGCTTGCACTGTTGTAACTATATGTTATAATTATGTGGGTTTTGTCAGTTTTTCAGTCTTGGTCTGTCCTGTGTTTCTGTGATATCACATCGGAGGAATACTGTATCATTTCTTAATGCATGCATTACTAAATGACAATAAAAGAGGACCGCGTGTCCTCAATCTAATATAAGCTATCTTTATTGTGTTTAATTTTATTATTGTGTTCTTTATCTTTTTTTGCACTACATCGGATCTGGAGTAACAATTATTTCATTCTCCTTTGAACTTGTGTACTGGAAATGACATTAAACCATCTTGAACCTGTGGAGCTGTGGACACAGCTCAGCACATCACAGGAACCAGCCTGCCATCTATGGACTTTGTCTAAGCTTCAGTTGTCCCATTAAAGCAGCCAGCATAATCCAAGACCACACCCACCCTGGACATTCTCTCCTCTAACCTCTCCCATTGGACAGAAGATACAAAAACCGTAAAACATGTACCACCAAGCTCAAGGTCAATTTCTATAATAAGACTATTAGATAGTTACCTGGTACAATAAGATGGACTCCTGACCTTATAATCCACCCTCCTTATGATCTTGCACCTTATTGTTCACTTGCACAAAACTTTCCTTGTAGCTGAAAAAGGATCTCGTGCTTTCTCACAAACGTAATGCATAAACTCTTCTCCAGGCTTCTGTCGGGTTCAGGTGTCAATTTTAACTGATGTTTCAATGACACACACCACTATCTTCATCAGGGATGGGGCCTGGGCACGTCTAGTCCAGCGGTAAAATTGTCCCCGTCGTCCATCCCTCCTGATTGGTTAGTCTTCAACCAATCCAAGTTTCTGCCATTCCACCTTGTTTACAAACATATTCCAGTTCTTCCTTAGAGTGAGAACTTCATCTTTGTTAAAATTCTTATTCTCTAGTCTTATTTCAATGGTTCCTTAGCTTATAGCTGTTACACATTGTTCTGCATTGCTTTGGAGCAATGATGAATGGACCTCTTGCACAATAATCTCTACGTCAAAGTTGAAAGTAGATTTATAACCAAAGTATGTCATAGGAAGGCACTGAAGGTGGACCCAAATGCAAGACATAGACACTGAAGTACTGGGGACTGGACACTGCCAAGACAAACCAGCACCCACACTCAATCCCAGGGCTACTTATACTCCCGGCCCCAAGACAAGCATCAGGTGCCTATGATTAAGCCCAACTGAAACAAGGGACAGCCAGAAGACCCGGAGTCCGGAGTCCACGGACCGGACCGTGAACCGGAATGCAGACTTCACGGACCGGACCATGACAAAGTATGTATATGGCATCATATACCACAATGAAATGCTACAGAGTCAATGAAAAGCTACACCCAAACAAAGACTGACAAGCAATTAATGTGCAAAAGAAGATAAACTTCGCAATAATATTAGTAAAAATAAATAACACCGAGAACATGAGTTGTAGAATCCTTGGAAGTGGGTCCATAGGTTGTGAATTGAATTCATTGTTGAGGTGAAATGAAGTTATCCATGCTGGTTCAAGAGCCTGATTGTTAAGGGGTAATAACCTTTCCTGAACCTGGAGATGAGGGGCCCAACGCCCCTGTACCTCCTTCCTAATGGTAGCAGCAAGACAAGGGCAAGGCCTGGATAGTAGGGGTCCTTGATGATGGATGCAGCTTCTTTGTGGCAGTGCTCCTTGTTGCTGTGCTCAATGGTGAGGAGGACTCTGCCTGTGATGGAGAGGGCTGTATCCAACACTTTTCAAAGGTTTTTCCTCTCTAAATCCATGGTGTTTCCCCACCAGCCCATGATGGAATACACCAGGATACTCTCCACTGTGCATCTATAGAAGTTTGTCAGTGATCAAACCTCGTTGTGATCACTATATTGTTAATTTGTACTGCAGTTTCTATGTAGCTTCGATACTTTATCCTGCATTGTTATTGTTTTACCTCAATTTACCTCAATGTGCTATGTAGCAACACACATAAAAGTTGCTGGTGAACGCAGCAGGCCAGGCAGCATCTCTAGGAAGAGGTGCAGTCGACGTTTCAGGCCGAGACCCTTCGTCAGGGCTAACTGAAGGAAGAGTGAGTAAGGGATTTGAAAGTTGGAGGGGGAGGGGGAGATCCAAAATGATAGGAGAAGACAGGAGGGGGAGGGATGGAGCCAAGAGCTCCATCAGCAAAACAGGCATTTCAGAAGTTTCACTAGATATTCCTCCGTGCTCTCACGTCTGCCTCCATCAAATCAGGATTGTGCACAGCACTCTACTTGACAGATCACTGGAGTGGCCACTACATGTTGCGTTGCACCACCATCTTCTCCTCTCCTGGTGTCACAAGCTTTTTACTGTATCTTTGTACACAGTGATTTAACCTTCCACATATTGACTGGGACTGCTATACTGTAAAAGGACTAAATGTGATAGATTTTGTCAAATGTGTTCAGGAAAGTTTCATTAATCAGTATGTTGGGGTCCCATGATAAAGTATGTGATATTTGATCTGCTATTAGGGAATGAGACAGGACAGGTGCCAGAAGTTTGTGTAGGGGAAGACTTTTCATCTAGCTACCACAATGCCATTAGTTTCAAAGTATATATTCAGAAAGATTGGTTTGGTCTGCGGGTTGAGATTCTAAATAGGAGAAAAGCCATTTATGAAGATCTGGCAAATGTGGATTGGGACAGGCTGTTTTTGGCCAAAAGTGTACTCGGTAAGAGAGAGGCCTTCAGAAGTGAACTTTTGAGAGTACAAAGCTTGTATGTACCTGTCAGAATAAAAGGTAAAGATAACAGGTGCGGGAACCTTGGTTTTCAAGAGACATTGAGGCCCTGGTTAAAAAAAAAAGGAGGTGCATAGCAGGTATAGGCAGGTAGGAACAAATGAGGTGCTTATGGAGTGTATGAAATGCTAGAGAACACTTAAGAAAGAAATCAGGAGAACTAAAAGAAGGCATGAGGTTGCCCTAGCAGACGAGGTGACGGAGAATCCAAAGGAATTCTACAGATTTGTTAAGAGCAAAAGGATTACATGGGAACAAAATTGCTCCTCTGGAAGGTCAGAAAGGTAATCCATGTGTGGATCCAAGAGAAGTGGGGAGATCTGAAATAGATGTTTTGCACCGGTATTTACCGACACAGTCTATAGAAGTGAGGCAAAGCAGCATCAATTTTATGGAGCCTATACAGATTACAGAGTAGAAGGTGTTTGAAGTGATTATAGATTTTATGTATATATATATATGTATGTGTGTGTGTGTGTGTGTGTGTGTGTGCATGCATAATAGAGAGAGAGCTACAGTCTCACCACTCCTTGTGTAAAGAAGACCCTTGCAAAATAAATTAATTACTTTATGTATGCATGTATTTCAGTATTTATGCATGTATACTTATACACATAAATACTGAAATACATGCATACATGAAATAATTAATTTATTTTGCAAGGGTCTTCTTTACCCAAGGAGTGGTGAGACTGCAGAACTTGCTCCCATGTGGAGTGGCTAGAGTGAACAGTAAAGGAGAGTCTCAGCAAGTTTATGAGGGAGAAGGGCTCAGTGGACAACAGAGTTAAGTAGGCTTGTGCTGAGCATAAACATCACCAGGGACAGGATGGTCTGTCTCTGTGCATATGTCCCTCCTAATCCTAACCATTAAAATGTCCGGTTTAATGTGTGCCCAAGCCCACTCGGCTTCCTTTCAATCTAATTAGTTTAGAAAATGTGCTTTCTATGCACAAGAGTGTGAAGATAATGAGGCTGGTGCAAGTTGTGAGTAACATTTGGAAACCATGCTGACAGGATCAGGCGAAACAAGACCAAAGGGTATTCTGCGCAATTCTTAAATAATAAATGTACTTGTTCTGCCCTCTAGTACATCCTCTCATGCTGCCTTGGCATTCCAGTGTTCAAGAACAGTTACTACCCCTCAATCATCAGGCTCTTGAACAAAAGGGGATAACTTCACTTACCCATCCTTGAAGTGTTCCCACAACCAATGGTCTTTCAAGGATTCTTCATCTCGTGTTTTTGATATTTATCGCTATTTATTTATATTTGCATTTGCACAGTTTTGTTGTCCTCTGCACTGGTTGAGCGTCCTAGTTGAGCAGTCTTTCATTGATTCTGTTATAGTTAATATTCTATAGATTTATTGGATATGCCCTCAAGAAAATGAACCTCAGCATTGTATATGGTGATATATATACACTTTGTTAATAAAACTTACTTTGAGTTTTTCTTCCCTCTCATGATGTAACAACCTATACTGGAATTTCTCTCACCTTTCTGTCATTTTTCCTTGACAATGACAGATTGGCAAGGATCTCCAAGCTTCAATCTGTTCAAGGTCATGTTAGAAGAAGTTTCTGGTTAGTAGCGTGCTAGTAGCCTCAACTACCAGTTGCTCTTTAATACGCAGCACGTGTTTATGAGTTTATGAACTCAATTTTACGCCTCATTCAAACCAATCGGTGGTAGGGTGGAGGCACGTCTCTACCAAAGGAGGTGTGAGGCACTCCTTCCTTCTACTAGCCTGCAGATCATCCTTGGGGTAGGGTGTTGCTCCTACTTAGCCACCACCCCGCCAACAATCAGGGTCATGTGAAGCCATGGGAGCAGGTGGCGGATGGCTGTATGAACAGCTGGTTCACATCACAAATATTTGCCATGAACAATCACGGTCATGGAAAGACCATGATCGCCCACGCCATACAACACGACACATAATGATGATGATGATGAAGTTCTAACTGTAAAATTTTTGTCGGGCGGTGGCAGAGATGCTGATAATTATGAACTAGCTTACCCTCTGCTAGTTTTTTAAAGATCAGCTGTACTTGTCAAATGTACATCGAAACATTCAAATATGCAGTGAATTGCGCCATTTGCCAAAGACCAACACAGCCTGAGGATATGCTGGGAGCAGCCTGCAAGTATTGCCAGAAAGCCATAAGATATACATGCAGAAATAGGCCATTTGGCCCATCGAGTCTGCTCCACCATTTCATCATAGCTAATCCACTTCCCTCTCAACCTCAATCTCCTGCCTTCTCCCTATATCCCTTCATACCCTGACTAATCAGGATTCTATCTGCTTTAAATATAGTTAATGACTTGGTCTCCACATCCACCTGAGGCAACGAATTCCGCAGATTCACCACTCCCTGGCTAAAGAAATTCCTCCTTATTTCCATTCTCTATGGACATCCCTCTATTCTGAGGCTGTGTCCTCTGGTCTTAGACTCTCCCACTATAGGAAACATCCTCACCGCATTTTCTCTATTGAGGCCTTTCGACATTTGATAGTTTTCAATTATGTCACTCCTCATTCCTGTGTTCCAGTGAGTACAGGCCCAGAGCCATCAATCAGCCCTCATATGGTAACCCTTTCATTCTCATGATCCTCCTCTGAACTCTCTCCAATGCCAGCACAGGCCTACAGAGAAGTCATCTCTCTGACACAGTGGTGTCAAGAAAACAACCTCTCCCTCAGTGCTGCAAAAACGAAGGAGCTGGTTGTAGATCACAGGAGGAATGGAGACTGGCTAACCCCTACTGACATCAATGGATCTGGGGTGAGAGGGTAAACAGCTTCAAGTTCCTCAGCATCCACATCACCGAGGACCTCACGTGGTCTGTACACACCAGCTGTGTGGTAAAAAAGGCACAACAGTGCCTTTTTCACCTCAGATGGTTAAGGAAGTTTGGTATGGGCCCCAAATCCTAAAATATTTCTACAGGGGAACAATTGAGAGCATCCTGACTGGCTGCATCACTGCCTGGCATGGGAATTGTAATTCCCTTAATCGCAGGATTCTGCAGAGAGTGGTGTGGACAGCCCAGCGCATCTGTAGCTGTGAACTTCCCATGATTCAGGACATTTACAAAGACAGGTGTGTAAAAAGGGACTGTAGAGTTATTGGGGACCCGAGTCACCCCAACCACAATCTATTCCAGTTGCTACCTTCCAGGAAACGGTATCGCAGCATAAAAGCCGGGACCAACAGGCTCCGGGACAGCTTCTTCCACCAGGCCATCAGACTGATTTACTCATACTGATTTGAGTGTACTCTATATTATATTGACTGTTCTATTTACTATAAATTACTATAAATGACTATGATTGCACGTGGCACATTTAGATGGAGATGTAACATAAAGATTTTTACTCCTCACGTGTGTGAGCTATGTAAGAAATAAAGTCAATTCAATTCAGTTCAATTCCTTTCTTAGATAAGGGCCCAAAACTCTTCACAATACTCCAAGTGAGGCCTCACCAGTGCCTTACAAAGCCTCAACGTTACATCCTTGCTTTTATATTTTGGTCCTCTCGAAATGAATGCTAACTTTGCATTTGCCTTTCTCACCACCAACTCAACCTGAAAATTAGCCTTTAGGAAATCCTGCATGAGGACTCCCAAATCCCTTTGCGCCTCAGATGTTCAAAATTTCTCACCATTTAGAAAATGGTCTATACTTTTACTTCTTCTACGATGTTTCCGGCGCCAACAGAGCATGCCCACAAGTTGGCAAATAATTTGACCGCACTATTTTGAAGGGTTATTTCATGGCCAGCATTTGTCCCTTATTTGAAAATTATCACATTGCTAATTCAGGGAGCTTGATATATGCAAACTTGCCACCATATTTCCCAAAAATTATAGAGACTACACATCAATGGTTCTGAAATGTTTTGTGTCACTCTAAATAAACACAAGTTTAAAATCCTACCATGATAAAAAGAATGTGAGAAAAGGGTAGTTTGCTTTGAATACAAATGTTTAATTCGGTTTGAAATGCTGTTCTTGTTGATCGGTTCTATTGTTTGCATGATTTGGTTTTTTTTCTCTTTCTCTGCGCATTGGAGGTTGGTCTTTGATTTGGCTTTTTTAAAAAAAAACGGTTCTTTTGAGTTTTTTGACTTTGCGGCTGGCTACAGGCAGACAAATCTCAAGGTTGTATAATTTATAAATTCTTTGATAATAAATGTACTTAGAAACTTTGAATCATCCCAGACCCTTGTCAAGTATTGTGTCCTGCCAGTCAGCCAATCTTATTTGATCTTGCAGATCAGGTACAAATACCAGAGCCATTTTACTGACAAATTTACAAAGCTTCCACTATCTCAAATTGAAATCCTACATTAATCTGTTATATGCCGATCTGTCAAAGAAATAAATAAAGAGAGAGAACCAACAGAGAACAGCGAGACTAAGCACAGGCGCATTTAAACTACTTACAGTCATTTATTGAAATATTTTTTTTTCTAATCCTCAACTGCTGTCGATCAATAGTTGCTGGACAGCAATTCAATATAGCTCTCCAAGGGTTTATAAACCTTGATTGCTCCCATCTAGATATATAGAAGTGCCCATCTGTGTTTCAATATAGTTAGCTTAAGTGCACATCTTTGCTGACTTTTCAGGAGAGAATGCATCTTTCGCTTTTGGAGACACTTAAGATTTATATATATTTTATGCTTAAAAAACTTAGGGAATGGATATTTGGACCGTAGACACTGTTGATAATTCATTTGATTACCTGCATTTGCCCAGCATTTATTCAGTTTTTGTTAAGAGTTTCTTTACTATGAAAAGACTTTCTCCTGGCCTGAAGCAATTTTTGGAATTGCTGGTAAATTTTCATTTCTGGTCAGATGCAGACACTCAGCAAAATGTCTTTTCCAAATGCTTCCTTCTGAAAAGCGGTGTAGGGTTATTAAAAAAAAACACTATACACCACATAGCTGTCCCTCACTATCATCATCATTATGTGCCAAGTCGTATGACGCGGGCAATCATGGAATGAAGAGTATGATTGTTCCTGACAATTTTTTCTACGGAAGTGATTTGCCATTGCCTTCTTCTGGGCAGTGTCTTTACAAGACGGATGACCCCATCCATTATCAATGCACTTCAGAGATTGCTTGGTGTTAGTGGTCACATAACCAGGATTTGGGATTGGCACCAGATGCTTGTACAACCATCCACCACTTGTTCTCATGGCTTCACATGACCCTGACCAGGGAGCTAAACAGGTGCTACAACTTACCTAAGGGTGACCTGCGGGCTAGCGGAGGAAAGGAGTGCCTTACACCTCCTTTGTTCAAGATGTATCTCCACCCCGCCACCCAAGCACTTGATGCATTGAACGTAATTCTGGTTGCCCCATTACAGGAAGAATATGGAGGTTTTGGTAAGGGCGTGGAAGAGGTTTACCAGGATGCTGCCTGGATTAGAGAGCATAAACTATAAGGAGAGACTGGACAAAATAAGATTGTTTTCTCTAGAGATTGGAAACTGAGGGAAGGCTTGAGAGAAGATAAAAAAAAATTATGAGAGGCAGTGATAGGGTTAAATTATGGTTATGAATTATGGTTCTACAGGAGAATGTTAAAAATATCATGGACCACACACACATCAAATGAAGAAGTTCTCAGAAGAACCCAAGCAGTTCGATCACTCATACCAACAATAAGAGAAAGACAACTCAGATTCCTAGGACACATCATGCGGAAAGCTGAACTAGAAAAACTCATACTCTCTGGAAAGATTGAGGGGAGCAAACCTAGAGGAAGTCCTCGGCTTATGTACATCAAAAGCCTAGCCAGGTGGTTACACATCGAGGAAATGGAAGTCATCCAAAGAATGAAGGATAGATCTATATGGAAAACCATGGTCACCAAAGTCCGTATCGGATATGGTACCTAGACAGACAGACACAGTAATAGGGTAAACAACCAGAATCTTTTCACCCTCCCCCCAAAAGGAAAGAATGCAAAATATTGAGGGCATGCATTTAAAGCTTGAAGCTCAAGTACATTTATTATCAAAATATGTACACATCATACAACCTTGACATTTGTCTCCTTGCAGGCAGCCACAAAACAAGAAACCCAAAAGAAACTAAAAAAAAGAACACAATGTGCAGAGAGAAAGAAACAAAAATTGTGCAAACAATAAAAGTAAGCAAATAGAACGAAAGTGAGCCCTCAGACACGAAGCCTGGAGCAGCCCGAGCAGGCCCACAGCCTCGATCTTAGTGCAGCACGTAGCAGAGTAAATATCGCAGAGCCCACAGACAAGAAGCCTGGAGCAGGCCCACAGTGTTTTTGTTATGCAGAGAGTGATAGTGCCTGAAACAGGCCACAGGGGTGGTGATAGAAGTAAATGTGACAGTGATGTTTAATTGTCCATAGGATAGATTCACAGATATGCTGGGAATGTTGGGATGTGGATTATGAACAGGCAGAAGAGAATCAGTTTAACTCAGCATAGTGTTCTGTGCCGACATTGTGGGTCAAAAGATCTGTACTGATGTTGTTATTCTATGTTCTGCAGTCTAAGGTTTCAGATTTCCATCATCTGCAGTTTTTTTAAGTTTCACTTTATATAAAGTGAGCTGACCACTAAATAGGAGGGACGACATCTGTCCTTCCTTTGAGGAGACAATGAGCTATTCTTCAGCTGAGGAGAGAACAATAACATCGCTGTAACTCTTGTGTTCCAGCTTGGTGAGAAGTCGACCTTCACCGTAATTAAATGATTCACTTCTGCACAAAATGCAGTGCCAGACAGGAGAGAGAAAGCTCTCACAAGGGTTTGAACATCAGCAAAACTGTGGGGGGTTATTGTCAGTCTGACCAGCTGCACATTGTATGCCCAAGGTGAGGTCTGATTCACCAGCAATGAATAACTTGTAAAGCAAAAACTCATTTAGGCAGAACTCTAAGTTTGAATTGTGCCATGAACTGTTTAAATTTATAGGATTAGATAGGCATTCACTTTATTTGTCACATGTGCATTGAAGCATGCCGTGAAAGGTCTCATTTATGTCAACGTATAACACCGTTTGAAGATGAACTGAGGTCAGCCTTCCAGCGCCAAGGAACAACACACGAACTCCTCACCATCCATCATTATGGAATCTGGGAGGAAAGCAGGGTACCTGGAGGAAACCCGCGCGGCCACAGGGAGAAAGCGCAAACTCTGCAGAAAACCGGGAATTGAACCCTGGCCTTCCAATCACTGGCACTGTAAAGTGTTGTGCTAATTGCTTTTCAAGCACAACAGTTTCCAGAGTTTACAGAGAATGGTGTGAAAAACAACAAAAACATCCAGTGAGCAGCTTTTCTGTCGGTGAAAATGCCTTGTTAATGAGAGAGGCCAGAGGAGAATGGCCAGACTGGTTCAAGCTGACAGTAACTCAGATAAGCAGGTGTTACAACTGTGGAGCATCTCTGAATGCACGACACATCAAACCTTGAAGCAGATGGGCTACAGCAGCAGAAGACCACGAATATGTAGGGAGGAGAAGATGGCGGCGCGACGCAGCTCGTTTATTTATCAAGTAGGGTGCCGTGCACAATCCTGATTTGATGGAGACGGACGTGAGAGCACGGAGGAACATCTGGTGAAACTTCTGAAATGCCTGCTTCGCTGCTGCTGCTACTGTGTGATCCGGAATCTCTGGAGGAGAAGGCCCCGAATCCTCGGCTTTGCTTGTTGCTCGGCGGCCGGGACGGGGTCAAAGTGCACGGCGGAGGATGGAGCTCGGAGAGGCTGTGTCGGAGGGGCTGGTCGGAGGCTCGAAGTTTTCGGACGGACTCAGAGTCTGCTGCAGTCGGGTGCTTCCAATGGTGCTGCACCGGCAAGTTGACGGCGCTTGGAGGTTCATGGCAGGGAGAGTTTCTCCCTTCTGCCGCCTGCGTGAGATGATGAGTCGATCGGGACTTTGAGACTTTTTTTACTGTGCCCATGGTCTGCTCTTTATCAAATTACGATATTGCTTTGCATTGTTGGAACTATATGTTATAATTATGTGGTTTTGTCAGTTTTAGTCTTGGTTTGTCTGGTGTTTTCTTGTGATATCATTCTGGAGGAACGTTGTATCATTTTTTAATGCATGCATTTCTAAATGACAATAAACGAGGACTGAGTGTCCTCATAATCTAATCTAATCTGTACAGGAGATTACAAACCAGGTACAGGAAATTCTTAGTAAAGTGGGCACAACAGCAGGAGCATAAATTAATTTTACACATTAAAGAAAGAACTGCAGAACGTGAGAAAAATTGTTTTGGCCTTCATGAAAACACCCCTGGTCCTCAGGCCTCACTCTTTTTCCTCAAGGTTTTAAATTGAGTCATAGAGTAATACAGTAATGGGTACAGGCCCTTCGGCCCAAAGGGTCCATGCTGACTCCATTACATACCTTACTAGTTCTAAATCCCTGCGCAGAGCCCATGTCTCTCCACGTCTTGCCCGTCCATGTACTTATACAAGTGCTTCTTAAATGATACTATTGTATCTGCCTCAGATGTTCCTCTGGCACTCGTCCAACATATTGAAGGCGAAGGTTAATAGACCCTTGATGAGTCGGAGCATGAAGAGATCTTGGTATACAAGTTCATAGCTCCATCAAAGTGGCTACACAGTTTGATAAGGCGGTTAAGACTATGGAATGTTTGTTTTTATTAGTTAAGGCATTGAATTCAGAAGTCGAGAGGTTATGTTACAACTTTATAGAACTCTCGTTTGGCCACATCTGGAATATTACACACAGTTCTGATCACTCCACTCTTGGAAGGATGTTGAAGCTTTGGAGAGGGTGCAGAAGAGGTTCACCAGGATGCTGCCTGGTTTAGAGGGTATGTGCTATCATGAGAGGCTGGATAAACTTGTGTTGTTTTCTCTGGAGCGCCAGAAGCTGGGGGGAGATCTGATAGAGGTTTACAAGATTATGAGAGGCATAGATAGAGTGGGCAGAGAGTATCTGTTTCCCCAGGGTGGAGATATCTAATACCAGAGGACATGCATTGAAGATGAGGGGGGAGGTTGATTCAAAGAGGATGTGAGGGGTAAGTTTTTTACTCAGAGAGTGGTGGGTGCCTGGTATGGTGGTAGAGGCAAATACATTTTAGAGGCTTTTAAAATACGTCTGGATAGGCACATGATTCAGTCAAGATGGCACCAGTGTACAACGCTACCTCAGTTGACACCTTCCAGAGAGCCAACAAAAATAGCTTTTTTACTTCTTTTACTCCTGTTTTTCACATTAAATATATTTCTGGGACTGTTAGAGCCTGCAATTTACAGTTGGGAGATCATTCAAGTGATCCAGCGCCTTGCTGGCTCCGAGAACATTCCAGGAAGTAAGCACATACTTGGAATGGCTCGATTCGAAGAAACTTTGAGGCAGGACAAAAGCCGATGCTTGACTCCATTTTGCCATTTAAAGCGTCCATTAATTGTCGAGAAAAATTGAGACATCGAGGAAAATGCGGAAGGCAGGTGAGAGTTTCAGCGCTGACTAACTTCCTTTTGATCGCTGCCAGAGAAGGAGCCCGTGAACGGCCCATCGCTGTGGTAGGCGGGTAGACCTCTCTGCCTTTTGTGGTGTGCTTCACTTTCAATGAATGCTGGTTATATTGGAAGATGGTATCGTGGTCCAGTGTTTATGGATTAGACTATTGCATTTACGGACTGTGGACTTTTTTCCACACAGTTTTTATATTCTGAGTTTTTTATTGTACGTTCCTTTTCCATTTTGTTGTGCGAGGGGAGAAAGTTTGGAGATTGATGTTCTGTTCGTGTTTTGCGCAAGGAAGGGGTTGTTTTTTGGGGGAGTTGATATTCCTGTTCCGTTTTGTGTGGGTGGAGGGGGGTTTTGGGAGTTTGATGGTTGGGATGCCGATCTGTTTTGTACGGGGTGGGGGAAGAGGGGGTCGATGTTTCTCTTTGAATTATTTTCGTGTTCTTTCTTTGTTTCGTGACTACCTGGAGAAGACGAATTTCAGAGATGTGTACGCATACATGCTTTGGTAATAAATGAACTTTTGAAGTTTGAATATGAAGAAGATGGAGGGACATAGATATTGTGTAGGTAGGAGGGATTATTTTTTGGGGTTTTTTAGCTGGTTTGGCACAACATTGTCGTCCGAAGCGCCTGTTCCTGTGCTGTACTTTTCTATGTTCTATACAGGGAGAAGGCAGGAGACCGGGGCTGAGAGAGAAATGGATCAGCTATGATTAAATGGTGGAACAGACTCGATGGGCCGAATGGCCTAATTCTGCTCCGATTTCTGATGGGTTTTGGTCTATCATGCTCACTAACCTCTGTGAAAAACAGACGTCCCTCTTATGCCCCCTAGAATGATCAAGGATAAATACTTCACAGTTAATCACTTCCCTCAGGAGTAAAGAAAATCCACACAGATCATGCTGTGACCCAAGGTAATCTTGCAAGATTCCAGAAGATTAATCGTCAATACATAATTCATCTCTGATGTGTTAGATTGTCCATTCTGGTGATATCGGTGAATTGAAGCATTGTTTGGCGCAAGACAAGTCATAAATCTATATTTATCTTCAGCTGAATACTTAATAGAATCACAGATTGGTTATAATGCTGAAGGAAAATGATTGATCTGTTAAATCCTTACTAATTCCTGGCATAATAAACGGCTGAACAGCATAGATATTTTTCATACAGTATTAATTGCCAGCATGTCCACCACATCGTTTTTTATATCAAAATAAACGTTATTGATAATAAACTTTATTCATCACATATGTCCACCACGTAGTGTTAGGGGGGAATGGCGGAAATTTCTTCCTCCATTACTTTTGAAGTTAATCCTTAACCCTGCTCAAAATTGTCATGGCCTCCATCAATTTTCAAAATAAAAATTTCATGTTTCACACCCATGCTTGTCTGAATCTTTTGTTTCTGGTGTGGAGGGCCCCTGCGCAGAATTGGGAAAAGCTTTGCACTGCTATCGCAAAACAACAAATTTCGCAATATACAATATAGCAATAATAATAAACCTGATTAGAGGCATAGAACATTACAACACAGATAAAGGCCATTTGGCCCATCTAATCTATGCTAAACCATTGATTTGCCTAATGCCATTGACCTGCACCTTGGACCATAGCTCTCCATACCCCTCCCAACCATGTACCTATCCAAACTTCTCTCAAACATTCAAATCAAACTCACGTCCACCATTTGCGCTTCCAGCTCATCCCACCCTCTCACCACCCTCTGAGTGAAGAAGTTTGCCCTCATGTTCCCCTTAGCCATTTCACCTATTGCCCTTAACCCCTAACCTCTGGTTGTAGTCTCATCCAACCTCAGCAGAAAAAGCCTGCTTGCATTTACCCTATCTATACCCCTTATAATTTTGTATACCTCTATCAAATCCCCCCTCAGACTTCTATGTTCTTGGGAATAAAGTTCTAACCTATTCAATCTTTCCCTATAACTCAGGTCCTCAAGTCCCAGCAACATCCTTACAAATTTTCTCCGCACTCTTTCAATCTTATTTACATCTTTCCTGTAGGTAGGTGACCAAAACTGCATACAAGATTCCAAATTAGGCCTCACCAACATCTTATACAGCATCAACATAATATCCATCCCCTATACTCAATATTCTGATTTATGAACACTGATATGCCAAAAGCTTTCTTTGGGACCTTATCTACCTGTGACACCACTTTCAAGGCATTATGAAACTTTATTCCCAGATCCCTCTGGTCTACCACACTCCTCAGTGCCCTACCATTCACTAGGAAGACCTACCCTGGTCAGTCCTTCTGAAGTGCAATACTTCATACTTGTCTACATTAAGTTCCTTCTGCCACTTTTCCAGCTGATCCAGATCTCACTGCAAGCTTTGATAGTCTTCCCCGCTGTCCACTACTCTCCCAGTCTAGGTGTCATCCGCAAATTTGCTGATCCAGTTTACCACATCATCCAGATCATTGATATAGATGACAACCAACAACGGGCCCAGAACCGATCCCTGTGGCACACCACTAGCTACAGGCCTCCAGTCAGAGTGGCAGCCATCTACTACCACTCTCTGGCTTCTCACACAAAACCAATGCCTAATCTTATGTCCTACCTCATCTCGAATGCCGAGCGACTGAACCTTCTTGACCATCTTCCCATGTGAGCCCTTTTCAAATGCCTTACAAAAGTCCATATAGACAACATCCACTGCCTCGCCTTCATCAACTTTCCTAGTAACCTCCTTGAAAACTCTAAAAGTCTGGTTAGACATGACCTATCACGCACAAAGCCATGTTGACTATCCCTAATCAGTCCCTGTCTATCCAAACACTTATAGATCCAGTCCCCTAGAATACTTTTCAATAACTTTCCCACTACTGATGTCCGTCTCCCCAGCGTTATTCCGGGGCCAAGGTGCAAAGCACAATACCGACAGTCATTCACAGCACAAGCACATACAGCACGTATAAGATAGCAGTAAAGTACAGTCACCCTAGAAACTCCTAAGTCCATGAATGTTGCAGCAGTCTGCAGTGGAACACAATACAGCTTGTCTTCTGCTGAGTCAACACTGGGGGGCAGCACCGACTTCATCATGGACGCTGCACCACACGGCCTCCAGCACTTGGAGGCATTGGAGTCAGCGAAAGGCAAACAGGAGACACCGTGGCTTGAGGCCTGATACTCTCCATGACCAAGGCCACACAGTTCCCCTGATGTTCCCCAATAAACCAATGAATTAGCTTGCACTACCAATATCCAAACAATGGCGTTTAACTGTGATGAAGGTACTCTCAAGACCGTAGAGAATGACACCATTAAGAAAGTCTTTGACTACAAGTACCTCAGGTCAAGAATGATGAGTTCGGAGAAGGACATAAAGATACGGAAGGCACTGGCGTGGAGGGCTATGAACGACATGAAGGAAATCTGGAAGTTGAACCTGACCAGAGGGCTTAAAAAGAGGATTTTCATAGCAGTCATAGAGTCCATTCTCACATACGGATGCATTGGTGAGGCCAAATTTGGAGTATTCTGTACAGTTTTGGTCACCGAATTATAGGAAAGATGTCAACAAAACAGAGAGAGTACAGAGAAGATTTACTAGAATGTTACCTGGGCTTCATCACCTAAGTTACAGAGAAATGTTGAACAAGTTGGGTCTTTATTCTTTGGAGCGTACAAGGTTGAGAGGGGACTTGATAGAGGTATTTAAAATTATGAGGGGGATAGATAGAGTTGACGTGGATAGGCTTTTTCCATTGAGAGTGGGGGAGATTCAAACAAGAGGACATGAGTTGAGAGTTAAAGGGCAAAAGTTTAGGGGTAACGTGAGGGAGAACTTCTTTACTCGGAGAATGGTAGCTGTGTGGAACGAGCTTCCAGCAGAGATGACTGAGGCAGGTTCGATGTTGTCGTTTAAAGTTAAATTGGACATCTATATAGACAGGAAAGGAATGGAGGGTTATGGGCTGTGCAGGTCGGTGGGACTAGGTGAGAGTAAGAGTTCAGCACAGACTAGAAGGGCCGAGATGGCCTGTAGTTGTTATATGGTTATATGGTTATATAGTCATCCCTCCTACCCATGTCACTGGTACCAACATGGACCATGACCTCTGGCTGCTCACCCTGCCCCTTAAGAATGGTGTGGGCAAGATCAGAGCTGTCCCTGACCTTGCCACCCAGGAGGCAACATACCATCTGGGAATCTCTTTCTCATCCACAGTACCTCCTTTCTGTTCCCCTAACCAACAAATCCCCCAACACGACAACTTAACTCTTCACCCACTTCCCTCTGAGCCACAGAGTCAGACTCAGTGCTAAAGACCTGATGGCTGTGGCTTTCCTCTGTTAGGTCATCCCCATAATAATATCCAAAGCATTACACCTGTTGCTGACAGGAGCAGCACAGGGACACTCTTCATTGGCTGCCTGTCCCCTCGCCCTCCTGACGTCACTCAGTTATCTGTGCCCTGCACCTTGGGAGTCCTACATTGTATATCCTGTCTACCAACAGCTCAGCCTTCCAAATTATCCAAAGTTCATCCAGCTGCAGCTCCGACTCCTTGGCATGGATTGTTAGAAGCTGCAGCTGGAAGCATTTCTTGCCGGTGTAGTTGTCAGGAACATCGGAGGTCTCTCTGGTCTTCCCACATCCCGCAAGAGGAGCATTCCACTATCCTTCCTGGCATACCCACTGCTCTCAATATGCAATAAGTAAAAAAGAAAGAATAAATAACAAAAAAATATCCACCCACGACTTATGCCTCTCCTTGCCGAAGCCTCAATGAGCCAATGCCTTTACTCCCCTCTCTAAAACTGGCCCTCTCACACAATGGCCACTCCACTTAATCGTTGCCAAGTGCCTAATTATGCACAAGCCAATGTCCCCTCAGGAACTGCGGTAGGCAAAATATGCTGACTGCCGCCCCTTCGCTATTTTCAAACTCTTGTCTCCCTCTGCGCAATCCAATATCTCCTTGGGAATCGTGGCACACAAAATGCGAGATTCTTACTGTCCTTTTTCACTTGCTTCCAATATTAACTCTATCATCCTCTCTTTCATTCTGTGCCATTCCTTTTGAATTTGAAATACTCCAGTACATCAGTATTTGACTACTCTGAAGCATCTCTCAATCAAAACCTTTCTTGGACTTTCTGAAAATACAAGGAAATTCTGTACATCGGATCTTCTTGTTCACTGCTATGGTCACCTCATCATGTAATTCCAGACAACCTGGGAGGATTTCTCCTAAAACTGACCATTCCTTTCTCTAATAACAATAACTTATATGGAGCCAATGCGGGCAAAATTCCAGAACACAACGCGTGAAGTTCACCATGCAGCCAATCAGAAACAAGATTTCCTCCCCACATCACAAATGACATTCTGAAATGCTGACCAATCAGCCGATTGGTAAGTACATAAAGGCCAAGCAGTCGGAGGACACACCACGGTTAACAGCGCACTGCTGTTGTCTCCTCATATGTTGACGAAAGTTTGCAAGTAAATTGCCAGGATTGGAGAACAATTCATCCCAACCAATAGTTTGTATTTGCTCAATAATTTGACTTGCATTGGGGATTGGTCTTTATGTTTTTTGATTGGGTTCTTTTGGGTTTCTTGCTTTGCAGCTGACTGTAAGCAGACAATCTCAAGGTTGTCTAATTTATACATTCTTTGATAGTAAATATTCTTTGGATCTTTGATTCTAGATCTCAGCGATGTCTAACTTCCCTTTGCAATGGGTCAGTGAGCCACTCAGTTCAAGGGTGTTTGGGGGTGGTAAAGAAATGGCCTGACTAGAGAAGCACATGTTGCAGAAATCATTAAAATTATTTCCCACTTCCCGTTAGTGATCATGTCTTTGATGACTAGAACCTAAACCTTCACAATTCCCTCCTTAAACCTTTTCCTTTCATGCTCCTTTAACACACAATGAGGACACTCTCACATTGGAGAAGCAACACCTGCCTGATGGCAGGGACATTGATTTCTCTAATTTCTCCATTCTTCCCAGCCTCTCTTTTTCCATTCCCCATTCTGGCTCCGCTCTTACTCTTCTCGTCTCCCCACCAGCCTATCTCCTCCTTCTGGTTCTTCTCCTCCGTCCCTTTCTTCCCCGTGGTCTATTCTCCTCTCCTATCAGATTCCTTCTTCTTCAGCCCTTTACCTGTTACACATATCACCTGCCAGCTTCTTACTTCATCCCACCTCCCTCACCCACCCACCTTCGTCCTCACCTGGCTTCACCGATCACGTGCCAGCTTGTGCTCCTCTCTCTCCCTCCCACCTCTCCTTCTTACTTTGGCTTCTTCCTCCCTTCATTTTCAGTCCTGAGGAAGGGCCTCAACCTGAAATGTCAATAGTTTATTCCTCTCCATAGCTGTTCCCTGCCCCGCTGAGCTCCTCTAGCATTTTGCATGTGTTAGTCTAGATTTCCAGCATTGCAGAATCTCTTGTGTTTATGATTTTCTGATCCTTTAAGGCAATTTTTAACCTTAACTCTGACCAATATTTTATTTCAATTACTTTGTTATCAAACTTTTGATCATTTTATATGCTTACAGTATGTGAAAGCCCCTGTGATATATTGGAAGTCGGGCGGGATCTATGGAGGAGAATAAACAATCGACGTTTCAGCCTGAGGCCCTTCGTCAGGACTGGATAGAAAGGGGGCAGGAGTCAGAATATGAAGGTGGGAGGAAGAAAAGGAGATAGGTGATAGGTGAGACCAGGTTGGGGGAGGTGTGGGAAGGTGGCTTTTCATTCTGACTTCTCCCTTTCCTTCCAGTCCTGATGAAAGGTCTCAGTCCAACACGAGAGCTGTTTATTCCCCTTCATAGATGCTGCCTGACTTTCTGAGATCCTCCAGCATTTTGGGGGAGAGGACAACAGATCAGATTACATCAAAGAAAATGAGAGGCAGTAAGTGCTTACAGTGAAGCTATTAACTCAGCAATCGCAGTGATCGCATCTCGTTGTTGGACTCCACTTATCCAGGTACAGTTAACGATGTGGAATTGTTTAGCTATTTACTGGTGTAAGACAAAGGAGCAGAATTAGGCCATTCAGCCCATTGAGTCTGCTCCACTTCTCAATCATGGCTGATTTAAACCTGTTCTCTTGCCTTCTTTCTATAACCTTTGACGCCCTTACTGACCAAGGACCAATCAACCTCTGCTTTAAATAAACCCAATGACTCGGCCTCCACAGCCATCTGTGGCAATGAATTCCACAAATTCACCAGCCTCTGGCTAAAGAAATTCCTCCTCATCTCTTTTCTAAAGGGACATCATTATACCCGGAGGTTGTGCCCTCTTGTCTGAGATTCCTCCAATATAGGAATCAACCTCTCCACCTCTGCTTTATCTAGGCCTTTCAATATTTGATAGGTTTCAATCAGATCCTCCTTCATTCTTCTAAATGTGCTTCATGAACCCTTAAATTTACTGCTAATTTATTTCTGGTTTTTCTTCATAATGTTATGAAAATGAAAATAGACTATGCCTCATTTTTATCTATAAGTAGTATAGTCCCATCAGTGCTTCATGGATTTTAATTGTTTCTTGGGACTTGTCAGTGAAAAGGCTCAACTACTGTTGCAAACTATTGCATGTGTGCTAACTCAATACTCTCTGCTGTAGTGGGGTTCAATCGTTTGTTACGTGCCGTGTTGTATAACGTGGGTTCATGGTCTACCATGATCATGATTGCTCTTGGCAAACCTTTCTACAGAAGTGGTTTGCCATTGCCTTCTACTGGGCAGTGTCTTTACAAGACGGGTGATCCCAGCCATTATCAATACTCTTCAGAGATTGTCAGTGGTCACATAACCAGGACTTGTGATTATGCACCCGCTCCTCATACGACCACTCCCCGCCTGCTCCTGTGGCTTCACGTGACCCTGATTGAGGGGCGGGGGGGGGGTGGTCTAAGTAGGCGCTACACCTTTGCCCAAGGGTGACCCGTAGGTTAGTGGAGAGAAGGAGCACCTTATACCTCCTTTAGTAGAGACGTACCTCCAGCCCTCCACCCACATATTAGGGTGAGTGAGCTGAATCAGTAATATACGAGGGGTGATTGATAAGATTGTGGCCTAAGGTAGAAGGAGTCAATTTCAGAAAACCTAGCACGTTTATTTTTCCTACATTTCCACACTTAGTCCAGCGTTCGTGGAGCATTCGGATCCCTTCTTTGTAGAAGTCGGCGTCTTGGACCTCCAGAAAGTGGTCCACAGCAGGGGTAATTGATCAGTTCGCGGCCTAAGGTAGAAGGAGATGAGATACCAACTTCAAACTTCCTGCGTTTTTATTCAAAGAGTTGAACTGCACGTGCATGTAACGAGAGCTGTATAACTCATCTGCTTCTACCTTAGGCCACGAACTTATCAATCACCCCTGCAGTGGACCACTTCTACAAAGGAGTGTGCTCCACGACCGCTGGACTAAGTGTGTACATGTAGGAGGGGACTATGTTGAAAAATAAATGTGATAGGTTTTCTAAAGTTGACTCCTTCTACCTTAGGCCACGAACTTATCAATCACCCCTCGTATGTATAGGTGACTGAGAGGCTCTCATCAGAAGTCAGGCATCATAATATTATGCTGACATTAATGCAAAGCTTCGCTCATGCGTAATTGTTTTTAATGTTTTACCATGGAATTTGAATAATTCCATATCTCAGTGAGGTGACATAGAATCGGAAGACGTAGAAGGGTTGCAGGTAGAGCCAAGAAACTGCAAGGGTAAAAAGACCTTGACGGGGAGTTATATACAGACTTCCAAATGGTAGTAAAGATCTGGTCTACAAATTACAATGGGAGATAGAAAATGCACATCAAAAGGGCAATGTTACAAAAATCATGGGGGATTTCAATATGCAGGTAGATTGGGAAACTCAGGTTGGTGCTGGATCCCAAGAGGTAGAATTTCTAGAATGCTTGTGAGATGGCTTTTTAAAGCAGCTTGTGGTTGAGGGGATCAATTATTCTGGACTGGGTGTCGTGCAATGAACCAGAATTGATAATAGAGCTTAAAGTTAAGGAAGCCTTAGGGAACAGTGATTATAATATGATAGAATTACAGATGTATCAGAATTACAGTGGAGTAAAGGGTGTTCCAGAGCATGAGAGAGGAGCTGGTCACAATTGATTGGAAGGGAACACTGGCAGGGATGATGGCAGAGCAGCAATGTCTGGAAATTCAGGGAGCAATTCGGAAGGTGCAAAATAGATACATCCCAAAAAAGAAGTATGATGCAACCATGGCTGACGAGAGAAGTCAAAGCCAACATAAAAGCCAAGGAAATGGCATAAAATAGAGCAGAAATTCGTGGGAAGTTAGAGAATTGGGAAGATTTTAAAACCAGCAGAAGGCAACAGAAAGGTCATAAAAAAAGAAAATATGGAATAAGAAGATAAGCCAGCCAATATATTAAAGAGGATACCAAAAGTTTCTACAGATGTGTAAAAGCGAGGCATGAGTAGGTATCAGATTGTGGGAAAAAGATGCTGGAGAGGTTGAAATGGGGGACAAGGAAATAGAAGACGATCTGAATAAATATTTTTCATTAGTCTTCATTGTGGAAGACACTAGCAATATGCCAGAAGTTCAGCAGAAGTTGCGAAGTTGCTACTACTACGGAGAAGGATCTTAGGAAACTGAAAGGTCTGAAGGTAGATAAGTCATCTGGACCAGATGGTCTACACCGCAGGCTTCTAAAAGTGGAGGCCAAAGAGATTGTGGAGGCAGTAGTAATGATCTTTCAAGAATCAATTGATTCTGGCATGGGTCCAGAGGACTAGAAAATTGCAAATGTCACTCCACTCTTCAAGAAGGGAGAGAGAGGCAGAAGAAAGGAAATTATAGTCCAGTTAATCTGAGCTCAGTGGTTGGGAAAATGTTGGAATCAAATGTTAAGGATGTGGTTTCAATGTATTTGGAGGTACATGATAAAGAAGGCTGAAGTCAGTTTGGTTTCCTTAAGGGAAAATCTTGCCTGACAAATCTGTTGGAATTCTTTGAGGAAATAACATGCAAAGTAGACAAAGGAGAATCAGTGGATGTTGTGTACTTGTATTATCAGAAGGTCTTTGACAAAGTGCCACACATGAGGCTGCTTAACAAGTGAAGAGCCCATGGTACTACAGGAAAGATACTAGCATGGATAAAGCAATGGCTAATTGGCAGGAGGCAAAGTGTGGGAACAAAGGAGTCTTTTTTTTGGTTAGCTGCTGGTGACTCGAGGCATTCCGCAGAGGTCTGTGATGGGGCCGTTCCTTTTTATATTACACGTCAATGATTTGGATGATGGAATTGATTGCTTTGTAGTGAAGTTTGCAGATGATATGAAGATAGGTGGAGGGGCAGGTAGTTTGGAAAAAATAGAGAGGCTATAGAAGAACTTAGAAAGATTAGGAGAATGGGCAAAGGAGTGCCAGATGGAATACATTTTCGGGAAGTGTACGGTCAAAGAAATAGAAGCACAGACGATATTTCAAAAATTTGATGTGCAAAGGGACTTGGGAGTCCTCGTGCAGGATTCCTTAAAGTTCATTTGCAAGTTGAGACGGTGGTGAGGAAGGCAAATGCAATGTCAGCCTTCATTTCGAGAGGACTAGAATATTTATTTATTGAGATACAGCCCAGAACAAACCCTTCCTGCACTTCAAACAGTGCCACCCAGCAATCCCCTGATTTAATTCTAGCCTAATCAACAATAACCAATTAACCTACTGACCAGTACGTCTTTGGACTGTGGAAGGAGACCGGAGCACCCAGAGGAAACCCACGTAGTCACGGGGAAAATGTCCAAACTCCTTACAGGCAGGGGCAGGAATTGAACCCGGGTCACCTCTACTATAAATTATTGTGCTAACCACTACGCTACCATGCTGCAAGGATATAATGTCAAGGTTTCATAAAGCACTGGTGAGGCCTCATCTGGACTCAGTGCTGCCCCTCAGTGTTTGCTCGGCAGAAGACAAGCTATGTATATCATGATCGACTGCAGATTTCTGCAGCATTCATGCTCAGGTCTGGACTTTTTTTTTATGTGGTTGTATTTTACTAATATCTTTATGTGCTTGCCATCTTATACGTGTTATGTGTGCTTTGTGCTGTGTATGATTGTTGGAACTGTGTTTTGCATTTTGGCCCCAGAGTAATGCTGTCTCGTTTGGCTCTATTCATACATCATGTATGGTTGAATGATAACTAAACTTGAATTGAATTGAAAACAACGAGTTTCAAGTCACTTCAGTGATAATAAGCCTGATTCTGATTCTGATCCTCAGTCTACAAACACGAAAGTTAGCAAAGTAAGATGAAATTAGTGTTAGGTAGAAGAATGCTAAGTCAGAGAGTAAAGAAGGGAAGAGAAAGCTTTGTGTTTGGAATTGCAGAACTAGGGAACATCAGCCAGTCAGAGATCTTGGAAGAAGCCAGAATGCACAAAATGTTTGATTCTGAGCTTCACAGGTTTCAAATCTTAGAACAAATGTGTGCCAAGGAATTTCTTCAACACGTCTCACCATATAAGGGAAGTCAGCCAAAAATCTCTGCATTTACCTGAAACTATGAGTCATCTACTAAATGTTAAATTTTACACATGCATTTGCAACAACAGGAGACGGGATAGAGCTTTAAGTTATTTAGAGTTGTGACGTATTTAGTTTGTTGAGATCTTGAAATTAAATTTCCTTAGTATCCCCAGATTAAAAATTAATTTAGATTTCTGTGCTTACTGGTTCCTGTGATAATTACTTCCCTGGGATACGATTTATAAATCCATTTTAGTAACTTGCTCATGCAGCTCAAAATCAATTCCAACTTTTTTCCCTAAATGGTAACAGATAAATCGACTTATATGGAAAATTACTTTCTTTTGTTGCAATTTTTTAAAGAGGGCGTGTTCTTCATGATGCTCAATTGACTAATAACCGGTTTTTGCTGCACAGGACAATTTCTTCAGCGGAACATTCAAAATTCTCCCTCGGAAATGTGATCATCCCACTGAAATCATTTACATTTTAAGAAATTAGAGGTATTTAAATACATTCGCAATATTATTAGGTTTGACCATTCAGCAATAACACCATCATCCCTCAATATAGATCAACAAGCTTCAAGCTTCCCCAGCATCGAGGATATCTTCAAAAATCAATGCCTCAAAAAGGCGGCATCCATCATTAAGGGCCTCCATTACATAGGGGATGCGCTCTCTTCTTATTACCAACATCAGAGAGGAGGTACAGGAGCCTGAAGACACACACTCACTGTTTTAAGGACAGCTTCTTTTTCTCTGCCATCAGATTTATGAATAGACAACAAACCAACCCATGAGCACTATCTTTTGAACCACTTATTTAACTTACTTACCTGCCAATTACTTCCCCATGAGTCCCCTCCTCCTCCCCTTTCTCCTATGGTCCACTCTCCTCTCCTTTCAGATTCCTTCTTCTCCGGCCCTTGACCTTTCCCACCCACCTGGCTTCACCTATCACCTCCAGCTAGCCTCCTTCCCCTCCCTCACTACTTTATATTCTAGCATTTCCCCCTTCCTTCTCAACCTGAAGAAGAGTCTCGGCCCAAAATGTCGACTGTTTACTCCTTTCCATAGATGCTGCCCGACCTGCTGAGCTCCTCCAGCATTTTATGTGTGTTGCTTTGGATTTCCAGCATCTGCAGAATTTCTTGTTTTCATTTTAATTATAGGTATATATATGTGTGGGCACGTGGCCAAGTGGTTAAAGCATTGGATTAGTGACCTGAAGGTCGTGAGTTCAAGCCCCAGCCGAGGCAGCGTGTTATGTCCTTGAGCAAGGCACTTAACCACACATTGCTGTGCAATGACACTGGTGCCAAGCTGTATGGGTCCTAATGCCCTTGCCTTGGACAACATCGGTGGTGTGGAGAGGGGAGACTTGCAGCATGGGCAACTGCTGGTCTTCCATACAACCTTGCCCAGGCCTGCGCCCTGGAGAGTGAAGACTTTCTAGGCACAGATCCATGGTCTCGCAAGACTAACGGATGCCTTTTAAAAGATATATATATATTTCTTGTTGCAATTTATATTTTTTATGTATTGCCCTGTACTGCTACTGCAAAACATTATAAGTCCAGCATTCAGTTGTATTTGGGTACCTTGTTGATTTGGAGCCCCTCAGAGATAGCAATGACACCTTCTGCAATACACACAAAATGCTGGAGGAACTCAGCAGGTCAGGTAACATCCATGGAAATGAACAGTCAATGTTTCGGGCTGGACCCTTCTTCGGGATTGGACAGGAAGGAGGAAGATCCCAGGATAAAAAGATAGGTGGAGGAAGGGAAGGAGGGTAGCTAGAAGATGATAGGTGAAACCAGGAGGGTTGGAAAGGTGAAGGGCTGGAGAGGAAGCAATCCTATAGGAGAGGAGAGTGGGCCACAGGAGAACGTGAAGGAGGAGGGGACCCAGGGGAAAGTGATGGGTGAGAAGAGGTAAAAGGCCAGAGTGGGGAATAGAAGAGGTGCAAGAGAGAAGAGAAAACAAATTATTAGCGGAAGGAGGAATCGATATTCATGCCATCAGGTTGGAGGGTACTCAGACGGAATATAAGGTTTTGCTCCTCCACCCTGAGGGTGGCGTCATCTTGGGCACAAGAGGACACAGTGGACTGATATGTCAAAACAGGAAAGGGAATGTGAATGAAAATGTTTGGCCACCGGAAGTTCCGCTTTTGGCGGATGGAATGTTGCATTTCTGGGACAACTTTGGACTGGAATGCATTATTTAATGACAAAAAAAGTCATTTGCATGTCTTCAAAGTTGCTGGTGAACGCAGCAGGCCAGGCAGCATCTCTAGGAAGAGGTACAGTAGACGTTTCAGGCCGAGACCCTGGCCTGCTGCGTTCACCAGCAACTTTGATGTGTGTTGCTTGAAATTCCAGCATCTGCAGAATTCCTGTTGTTTGCATTTACATGTCTTATTTGATTTTAAAGGTAAACTTCCACAGAGAAGTTTCTTACATGAGAACAGTGACTACAACAGCAATCAACGCACTCTGACGTCTGAAAGGCGACTTAATGATAAAAACTACTCATTTCAATTAGATCACAGTTGACCTTGACTTCAACCCCAGCATAGCTGAGCTTTACATGCAAGTTTGATATCCTTCAATAACAAAAATCAAAGTGTAAATCTTCACACGTTTCCTTTTAGCTTTCTCTGTTTTCCCATTCTGATACAAGGAAGAGATTCAACAAAGCAAAAACTCACTTTCAGGATTCTGTTACTCTTGTTGTATTTGTCATCTTTTGCACATTGTTTTTTTTGTCAGTCTTTGTGTATGTATAGGTTCTCATAAATTCCATTCTATTTCTTTACTTTCTTGTAAATGCCTGCAGAAAATGAATTTCCAGGTAGTATAAAGTGACATACACTCAGTGGCTGCTTTATTGAGTACCTTCTGTAACTGATGAAGTGGCCCCCTGAGTGTGCATTTGTGGAAGGGGAGAAAAGGCGCACTGTGAAGACAGGGGATTCATTAGTTAGGGGAACAGGCAGGAGGTTTTGTGAGTGAGAATGAGATACCTGGATGGTCTGTTGCCTCCCAGATGCCAGGTTCTGGGATATCTCAGATCAAGTCCTCAGCATTCTTAAGTGGGAGGGTGAACAGCCAGAAGTCATGGTCCATGTAGGTACCGATGATATTGGTGGGACATGTGACAAGGTTTTCCATAGGGAGTTCAGGGAGTTAGGTGCTAAATTAAAGGGAGAACTTCCAGGGATGTGATTTCAGGATTGCTACCCATGCCACGTGCTAGTGAGACTAGAACTAGGAAGATCATATGGTTTAATACATGGATAAGGAGTTGGTGTAGGAGGGAGGGCATAAGATTTTTGGATCATTGGGCTCTCTTCCAGGGAAGGTGGGACCTGTACAGAAGGGATGGTCTGCATCTGAACAGGAGGGGGACTAATATCCTAGGGGGAAGGTTTGTTAATGCTGCACGGTGGAGTTTAAACTGGAGTTGCAGGGGGATGTGAATCAGAGTGCTCATCCCATGATCCTCTCATATCCCTTTTGCCAATCACCTGTCCAGCTCTTGGCTCCATCCCTCCCCTCCTGTCTTCTCCTATCATTTCGGATCTCCCCCTCCCCCTCCCACTTTCAAATCTCTTACTATCTTTTCTTTCATTTAGTCCTGACAAAGGGTCTCGGCCCGAAACATCGACTGTACCGCTTCCTAGAGATGCTGCCTGGCCTGCTGCGTTCACCGGCAATTTTTATGTGTGTTGCTTGAAATTCCAGCATCTGCGGATTTCCTCGTGTTTGAGTTGGTGGAGAGGTTGCGGAGGCAGATGTTGGTAAGACCTCAGACAAAGGAATCAAAAGGTTGAGCATGGTGCCACTAATGTCCTGAGGTGTCTATAGGAAAAGCAGATAATAGGCTGAAGATGAGGTAGCTGGATTACAAATAGAGGCAATGTGTAGTGAGGAGAGGCTGTTGATAGAGAAAATTGCAGTCAACAGAATGAATTGCAGTGTAAAAGGCGGACAGAATCGAAAAGGGTGAATACAGGACTGAAGGTGTTGTAACTGAATGCACACAGTATACAAAATAAGGTCAATGAACTTGAAGCACAGTTGCAGATTGACACGTATGATGTTGCAGGCATCGCTGAATCATGGCTGAAAGAAGATTATAGCTGCGAGCTTAATGTCCGAGGATACACCTTGTATCGAAAGGACAGGCAGGAAGGCAGAGGGAGCAGCATTGCTCTGTTGATAAAAAAAAAAGAAATTAATCATTAGAAAGAGGTAACATAGAGTTGGAAGGTGTTGAATCATTGTGGATAGAGTGAAGGAACTGTGAAGGTAAAAAGACCCTGATGGGATTTGCATATAGACCCCCAAACAGTAGTAAGGATGTGACCTACAAATTACAATGGGAGATAGAAAATGCATGCCAAAAGGGCAATGTTACAATAGTCATGGGGGACTTCAATATGGAGGTTGATTGGGAAAATTGGGTTGGTGCTGGATTCCAGAAGGGGGAGTTTTTAGAGTGCCTTCAAGATGGCTTTTTAAAGCAGCTCATGGTTGGGCCCACTAGGGGATCAGCTATTCTGGATTGAGTGTTGTGCAATGAACCAAAATTGATGAGAGAGCTTAACGTAAAAGAACCCTTCAGAGCAATTGATCATAATATGATCAAATTCATCCTAAGGTTTGAGAAGGAGGAGCTAAAGTTGGATATATCGGTATCACAGTGGAGTATAGAGAATTACAGAAACGTAAGAGAGGAGTTGGCCAGAATTGATTGAGAAAGGATACTGGCAGGGATGATGACAGAGCAGCAATGGCTAGAATTTCTGGAAGCAGTTCGTAAGGCACAGGGTATATACATCCCAAAGAGGAAGAAGTATTCTCAAGGAAAGATGACACAACTGTGGCCAACAAGAGAAGTCAAAGTCAGGAAGATGTGTATCTTGATGGTTGATGTTTGGGTTGAGTTGTTCTCCGATCTTGACAAGATCGAAGAACAACTCAGTTGTGTATAATTTATGTTCAAAGGTTCAAAGATTCAGAAGTTCACTTATTATCAAAGTACATATGCACTATACAACTCTGAGATTTGTCTTCTCCAGACAGCCATGAAACAAAGAAAACCATGGAGACATAGAAACATAAAAACATAGAAAACTACAACACAATTCAGGCCCACAAAGCTGTGCCAAACATGTCCTTACCTTAGAACTACCTAGGCTTACCCATAGCCCTCTATTTTTCTAAGCTCCATGTAGCCATCCAGGAGTTTCTTAAAAGACCCTATCGTTTCCGCCTCCACCACTGCCTACAGCAGCCCATTCCACACATTCACCACTCTCTGTGTAAAAAACTTACCCCTGACATCTCCTCTGTACCTACTTCCAAGCACCTTAAAACTATGCCCTCTCATGTTAGCCATTTCAGCCCTGGGAAAAAGCCACTGACTATCCATATGATCAATGCCTCTCATTATCTTATACACCTCTATCAGGTCACCTCTCATCCTCCGTCGCTTCAAGGAGAAAAGGCTGAGTTCACTCAACCTATTCTCATAAGGTATGCTCCCCAATCCAGGCAACGGCTCCTATTCTAAACCCCCTGCACAAAAAAAATCTCGCAAACTGCAACACGATCATCAACACCACTGCGCAGAAAACAAATCATGCAAACAGCAAGAACATCAAATCCAAACCCCAAAACTCCTGTGCAAAAAAAAATTGCACCAAATGGTGAGAAAGAATGGGCGAAAACACAGAACGCAGAAAAAACCATAAAACTGAAAGAGCCCAATTTGAGCTACAGACCACAGTCAATTTTGCTTTTCTTGTGAATGTTATTTATCCGATGCTATGAGCCTGTGCTGCTGCCGCAAGGAAGATTTTATTTTTGCCGGTGCATACGTGCACTTGTGCAGATGACAATAAAATTGACTTTGAATATTACATTTTTTTTCAAGGAGAGCTAGAATCTTTTCTTCCGCCCACCTGGCAATCACCTCCTCCGACAGAGATTGGAAGTACAATGTCATACCCAATGCCCGGGAATCATCCATCTCAGTTTAATGTGGTTAGCTCATTACGCAATGCATCAGAAGTCCACCTTATTTAAATTTAAAGCCACGCACGACTCTTTCAACTGACTCTCAATCATATTATGGTCACTGATTGCAAAATGCTCCCTTCTAATCTGATTGTTAATTAATTCTGGCTTGCTGCAACTCTATAAAGATACTCCAATCCTGTCTCCAAGTAAATTTGGCTTTGAAATCAAATTTCAAAATTTAAAAAAGTCCCAAATAACCACTGAACAAATGCTCCACCAGTCCAAGAAAGCCATGCTAATGGTGTAATTACTGTGTCTGAAAGCTGAATGCCAACGTGACAGGAAATAAGCTGGGCAAATACAACTGAAACATATTTAATTGCTAATGCAAACTATTATCTTGAGCTGCAGCCAAATCCATTTTATCAACTTTGTTTTCCCTGAGATTTCATATATACAATAATAGAAACAAGATACACAATAGACACAAGAGATTCTACAGATGCTCAAAATCTTGGGCAGCATGCACAAAATGTCAGGTTTCTCAAGTCTGGCAGCACCTATGGAGGGGAGTAAACAGTTGATGTTTCAGGCCAAGACCCCTCATTACTAATTTGACAGCACAGTTTACTTTACAGGTGGCAGGGTGGAGATACGTCTCTGCCCAAGGAGGTGTAAGCTGCTCCTTCCCTCCGCTAGCCTGCAGGTCACCTGCTTAGCATCCCCGATCAGGGTCATGTGGAGCCGTGGCAGAAGGTGGCAGATGGTCAAATGAGCAGTTGGCGCATATCACAAGTCCTGGTTATGCAACCACCGACGCCAGGCAGACAATCTCTAAAGAGTATTGATAATGGCTGGGGTCACCCGTCTTGTGAAGGCACTGCCCAGAAGAAGGCAATGACAAACCACTTCTGTAGAAAAATTTGCCATGAACCATCATGATCATGGAAAGACCATGATCACCGACATCACACGACACGGCACATAACGATGATGTCATACAACATGGTGCATAATAATGCTGATGATGATGAATTTATTTTGAGGTAATAATAGCTGCATTTTTGCACGTGCTTCTAACATATTCTTCCAAATAGGAATTTCTGAAAAAGATTGTGTGCCTTCCTACTTAAAATTTCAATGTAAATTTTATTATCAAGGCACATATATGTCTATATGTCACCATATACAACCATGAGATCTATTTTCTTGCGGGCACACTCAGCAAACCTATAGAATAGTAGCTATAACAGGATCAATGAAAGATCAACCAGAGTGTAGAAGACAACAAACTGTGCCAACGCAAATATAAATAAATAGCAATAAACAACAAGAACATGAGATAATGAGATAAAGAGCCTTTAAAGTGAGATCATAGGTTGTAGGAACATTTCAGTGATGGGACAAGTGAGTGTAGTTATCCCCTTTTATCACAAGCCTGATAGTTGAGGGATAGTAACTGTTCTCGCACCTTGTGGTGCAAGTCCTGAGGTTCTTGTATCTTCTACTTGATGGCAGCAGTGAAAAGAGAGCATGATACTTAGTTTGAATTCTACTGTTTAGCCAAAGGGACAATATGTTGGAGGAACTGAGCAGGTCAGGCAGTATCTATGAAGAGGAATAAACGGAAGGGCTAAGACCCTTCACCGCTAATAGGGATACACTGTTTACTTTGATAGTCATAATTGCATCTTTTGTGTCTGCTTATAATAAATTGTGATATATTGCTCTCTATAACAATTTCTGAAAGAGATTGTGTGTCTTCCTGTTTAAGATTAGATTAGATTAGATTAGATTCAACTTTATTGTCATTGTGCCGAGTACAGATACAAAGCCAATGAAATGCATTTAGCATCTGACCAGAAATGCAAATAATAGTGTTATTTACAAAATAACTGCAAATAAAAGAGTGCTACAGCACACAAATATAAAAGTACTGAGACAGTACAATACAGATGCAATACTGCTTAGCGCTGTGATGAGAGGTTCAGCAGGGTCACAGCCTCAGGGAAGAAGCTCTTCCTGTGCTGCTGGTGCGGGAACGGAGGCTCCTGTAGCGCCTACCGGATGGGAGGAGAGTAAAAAGTCCATGGTTAGGGTGAGATACATCCCTGATAAATGGTCCTTAGTTTCAATTCTACCATTTACAGAAAGCTGATTTCCAAAATCCATTAACGTTGTACTTTCTCAGGAAGTTGCTGAATGTTTTTGAACAGTTAGTTTTTGAACAGTTCAAACTTTAATTTAAATAGCAAATTAATTGAGCAACTTGTCACTTCACACCAGGATTCTTCAAGGCCAAGACAAAGGCACAAGAGACAGCAGATGCTGGAATTGGGAACCACAAATGATCTGCTGGAGGAACTCAGTGGGTCAGATAGCAAGTTCAAGGTTCAAAGTACACTTATTATCAAAGTATGTATAAATTATGCAACCTTGAGGTTCGTCTGCTTACCAGTAGCCACAAAGCAAGAAACCCAATAGAACCCAATTTAAAAAAAGACCAACACCCAATACACAGAGAAAAAAACACAAATCATGCAAACAGTAAAAGCAAGCAACAATGTTCTGAACTAAATTGAGCCTGAATGCTGTTGCTTGCTTTTATTGTTTGCAGGATTTGTGATCTTTTTTCCCTCTCTCTGTGCATTGGGTGTTGGTCTTTTTCTCTCTTTGGTGGTGTTCAACCCGCACCATCGTCCTTTAAACTCCACTGTGCACATACATCTACTGATGCTTCTGGACACGTCTTCAGTGATGTTCCTGGAATCATCGGGTGTTTCGGGTCTTTCAACATCATACAACCTCCTCCAGGTGATCCAGCCGGGGCTGATCAGACCCCAGCTTGTGTCCAGATGGCTAGCTACTTATGACTCCATGGCTCCCCTCTTTTCACCAGAGACCTGCTGGCCAGCCATCTTGAGGCCCTCTCTGCCGCATCGGTGGTACTGCGGATGGATCTCCTCTTCCTCTCTCCCTTGATGCTTGCAGCTTCCTATCAACCCCTCCCTTCGCCGTTGCCTCCAGAATTTGTTTAACATCTTCATCAATCTGCTTCCACAGTGAAGTCATGTTAGCTGCAGGCCATTTGATCCGCCTCCTGTTAGACTTCATGTTAGAGGGATTAGCTTGCAGCACTTGGAGGTCCAAATATTCAAAAGGTTCAAAGGTTCATTTATTATCAAAGCACGTGTGCATTCACAACTCTGAAATTTGTCTTCTCCAGATAAACCTTTGAACCTTCGAATATTTGGAGCTTAAGGGAGTATGGTGCATGTTAAGCACCACCCAATGCACAGAGAGAGAAAAAGTTCAGGTAAATTTAAAATCCAAGTACGTACGCAGTGCCTCTCAAAGTCCAAACCTATGGCCCATCGTGAGAGGTGGAAACAGGTAAGGCTGGCCAGCAGGTCTCTGGTGAATCTCTATAGGCCAATCCCTTGTGTAGTGGATGCAATGGACTGCAGAAGAATTGATGAATCCAGCCATATCATCAGCTTCAGAGGACAATGGAGAGGGGAGGTCATCGATGGTCTGTGTTCCACTTAGGAGCTAAGAGCCCAAGTAAGTATGCCTCTATATACTACCCTGGGATTCATTTTCTTTCAGGCATTTACAATAGAACGAAGATAAACATTAGAATCAATGAAAAACTAAGAATCTAGGGCGCGGCCATTCCCAATGATATTGTATGCGTAACTAGGGGCCGTGCAAAATCCGGATTTGATGGAGACAGACGTGAGAAGCACAGAGGAACATCTGGGGTAACTTCTGAAATGCCTGCTTCGCTGCCGCTGCTACTGTGCGATCGAGAATCTCCGGAGACGAAGGCCCCGAATCCTCGGCTTTGCCTATTGCCTGTTGTCGGGGCCGGGTTCGAAGTGCTCAGTGCTCGATGTCAGAGAGCTGGTCGAAGGCTCGGAGTTTTCGGACGGACTCGGAGTCGGACTGTGGTCCGGTGCTTCCAGGATGCTGCATCGGCAAGTTGGTGGTGCTGGAGGTTCACCGTCTGCCTGAGATGATGGGACTTTCAAGAGACTCTGAGACTTTTACCGTGCCATGGTCTGTTCTTATCAAATTACGGTATTGCTTTGCACTGTTGTAACTATATGTTATAATTATGTGGTTCTTGTTAGTTTTTAAGTTGGTTTGTCATGTGTTTCTGTGATATCATTCTGGAAAAACATTGTATCATTTCTTAATGCATGCATTAATAAATGACAATAAAAGAGGACTGCGTGTCCTCATCATCTAAATCTAAAACTGGAAATGGCGAATAACCAAAGTGCAAAAGACAAACTGTGCAAAAAAAAAGCAACAAATAAATAAGTAAATAAATAATACTGATTACATGATTTGTAGAGTCCTTAAAAGTAGGTTGTGGGATCAGTTCAGTGTTGAGGTGAGTGAAATGATCTACGCTGGTTCAGGAGCCTGATGGTTGAAGGATAGTAATTGTCCCTGAACCCGGTAGTGTGGAACCTGAAGACATAAACTCGGCAGGCCAGGCAGCGTCAAAGAAATAGAACCAATGAAAAACTGTACAGAAAGGCTGACAGGCGACCGATGTGAGTAAATAAGTTGTGCAATCAGTTCAGTGTTGAGGTAGGTGATGTAATCAAAGCCAGATCCACGAGCCTGATGGTTGAAGGGTAATACCTTAGGTAAATACTCCCTTATTCATTCACAAAATGTGGACTTTTCAAGCAAAATTAGCATTTACTGTCCAACAGGTTAAGGTTAAGAAAACTTACGGAATGCTTGCTTTTATCAGTCGAGGCATTAAGCTCAAAAGTCAGGAGATTATGTTGCAACTTTATAAAACTCTGGTTAGCCCCACATTTGGAGTGTTGTTTACAGTTCTGGTCACCCCGCTATAGGAGGGATGTTGAGGCTTTGGAGAGGGTGCAGAAGAGGTTTACCAGGATGCTGCCTGGTTTAGAGGGCATGTGCTATCACAAGAGGCTGGATAAACTTGGGTTGTTTTCTCTGGGGAGCTGGAGGCTGAGGAAAGATTGGATAGAGGTTCATAAGATTATGAGAGGCATAGATAGAGTAGATTGAGAGTATCTGTCTCCCAGGGTCGAAATGTCTAATAACAGAGAACAGGCATTGAAGGTGAGAGCGGGTAGGTTCAAAGGGGATGTAAGGAGTAATTTTTTTACTCAGAGAGTAGTGGATTCCTGGAATGCGCTGCCTGGTAATGTGGTAGAGGCAAATACATTAGATGCTTTTAAGAGATGTTTGGATAGGCACATGGGTGTAAGGAAGATGAAGGGATATGGACAGGTTGTAGGTAGGAGGGATTAGTGTTTGAGTGTTTTTGATTTGCTTTTTAGCTGGTTCAGCATAACATTGTGGGCCGAATGGCCTGTTCCTGTGCTGTACTGATCTATGATCTATACGTTCTATGGAAATCTTGAGCAACATGCACAAAATGCCAGAGGAAATCAGAAGATCAGGCGGCATCTATGACAGCGTTTCCCAGCCTCGGGTCCACAGACCTGTCAGTTAATGTAAAGGCCCATGGCATAAAAAAAGGTTCGGAACCCCTGATCTACGGAAAGGGATAAACAGTCAACAATTCAGGCCAAGACCCTTCATAAAGACTGGAGAGGAACGGGGAAGAAGCCAGAGTAAGAAGCTGGGAGGAGGAGAAGAAGTACAGGCTGGCAGGTAATAGGCGAGACAAGGTGAGGCGGAAGGTGGGTGGGTAGGGGAGGGGCAATGAAGTAATAAGCTGGGAGGGGATTGGTGGAAGGGCTGAAGAAGAAGAGATCTGATTGGAAAGGACAGTATTTTTGATGTTATATCTTCATGATCTAGCAGTGAATAAAAGAATAGAAGGTGGCTTCCTAGTGAATGAAGAGAATGTTTCCACATACACGACGTCCATCACCCTCCCTTGCCAGTGCAGCTGGAACACCTTTGGATAGTCAACAACTCAATGACGTGTGGGGCACAATGAGACCGTCTGTCAGTCGGGGTGGACGTAGGCATTGTGTGCCAGCTGTCTACGAGATACGCAAGCCGAGACAGTACAATATGGAGAGCAAGCTGCTGCCAGTGTAGAAAGCTCCTGCTCTCCACACAGCTGAGGAACCCAAAAGAACGGCAGAGACGAGCACAGTTTGGTATCAGCAGCATCGCAGGAGTTGTCAGTCAGCATTGAATTCAATGTAGGACTGCCTTAGGGACTTCAGGTCCCGATTTTTCCCTCGGGGTTTACTCGCAAAGCCTCCCCGATAAGCGGGTATAGGCAGTGGACGTTTGAGATCAGCGTTTACCTTCTCCTAGGTGAGCTGCCGACCACGGCTGACGAGACCCATCTGCCCGAAGCGACTGGTTTTAAGGCTCCAGCAACCTGTCTTTGCTCCTTCTCCTGTCAGTAGAAACAGTTCCGCCGGGCTTAGTAGCTAAGCCACACACGAAGGCCAGGAGCTGGACTTGGTTGTAAGAGGCTATTTGAGACACATGCCATTGGGAACATTTAATAGGTAGTGGGAGTTTGTTCTCATTATCACCCCCAGCTATAACCACATTAAGGAACTGAGGTATAATGAATGGGGCAGATGCTGAAGGACAGCCTGGGGGTGCAGTGGAACTGCTGCTGCATAGTTCAATGCTATCAATCAGGGTCCACACATCCTCTCAATGAATGGGAGCTGCGGTTTACATAGAATGGTATAGCACAGGCTCCTCAGCTCACAATGTTATGCCAACCTTTCAACTTACTTCTTTTAACAAGTTCTTCCACACTGCTAGGAATCCTGCCATTAACCCTGTTCTCTACCTTCAAGTCTGGCCTTCGAAAGTGCATACCTTCACTCCTTTCTGGGTTGAAGTCCATCTGCCTCTTCTCAGCTCACCTCTGCATCCTGTCCATGCCCCGCTGCAGCCCACGACAATGATCCACACATCGCCCACCTTCGCATCAACTGCAACCTTACTAATCCACCCGTCCACCTCTTCATCCTAGACATTTGCGAAAATGACGAGGAGCAAGGGTCCCAGAACAGATTTCTGGGGAAGACCCACATTGCAAACACTTGTGGTTTGGTCAATTAATAGGACGCCTGTTACCCCTCACATGTAGATGAGTGGAAAGGAGACAGTAATGTGCAGAGAATAAATTAGGATTTGTATAAAGATTAGCTTTATTCGTCACATGTATATCAAAACATTCTGTGAAATATCCCAAACACAAGGAAATCTGTAGATGCTGGATAGATAGATAGATCGATAGATATACTTTATTGATCCCGAAGGAAATTGGGTTTCGTTACAGCCGCACCAACCAAGAATAGAGCGTAAATATAGCAATACAATCAAACATCAAAATGCAAACTATGCCAGATGGGAGATAAGTCCAGGACCAGTCTAATGGCTCAGGGTGTCTGACCCTCCACAGGAGGAGCTGCAAGTTCGATGGCCACAGGCAGGAACGACCTCCCGTGCCACCCTGTATTGTATCTCGGTGGAATATGGCCGAAGTCCAACAGTAAAAAGTTCAATATCCAGTCTACAAACACGTTCCTCGATCGTAATATGACCCAGATTGCAACACACATAATTTCAACACAATTTCAAGCAACACACATCAAAGTTGCTGGTGAACACAGCAGGCCAGGCAGCGTCTCTAGGAAGAGGTACAGTCGACGTTTCAGGCCGAGACCCTTTGTCAGGACTAACTGAAAGAAGAGCTAGTAAGAGATTTGAAAGTGGGAGGGGGAGATCTGAAATGATAGGAGAAGACAGGAGGGGGAGGGATGGAGCCAAGAGCTGGACAGTTGAATGGCAAAAGGGATATGAGAGGATCATAGGACAGGAGGCCCAGGGAGAAAGAAAAGGGGGAGGGGGGGAAGCCCAGAGGATGGGCAAGGGGTATAGTGAGAGGGACAGAGAGAGAAAAAGAATGTGTGTATATAAATAAATAAATACCGGATGGGGTATGAGGGGGAGGTGGGGCACTAGCGGAAGTTAGAGAAGTCAATGTTCATGCCATCAGGTTGGAGGCTACCCAGAGGGAATATAAGGTGTTGTTCCTCCAACCTGAGTGTGGCTTCATCTTGACAGTAGAGGAGGCCGTGGATAGACATATCAGAATGGGAATGGGATGTGGAATTAAAATGTGTGGCCACAGGGAGATCCTGCTTTCTTTGGCGGACAGAGCGCAGGTGTTCGGCGAAACAGCCTCCCAGTCTGTGTCGGGTCTCTGTGAAATATGTTGTGTGCGTAAAATCAAATCACAATGGGTTGTGCTGGGGGCAGCCTGCAAATGTCACCACTCTTCTGGCACTAACATCGTATGCCCACAACTTCCTAACCCTGTCGTAGGAAAACAGCATCCATTATCAGAGTTCTTCACCACCCAGGCTATGCACTTTTCTCGCTGCTGCCATCAGGTAGGAGGTACAAGAGCCTCAGGACTCGCACCACCAGGTTCAGGAACGGATAATACTCCTCACCCATCGGGCTCTTGAATAAAAGGGGATAACTACACTCACTTGCCCATCCATTGAGACGTTCCCACAACCAATGATCTCACTTTAAGGATTCTTTATCTTGTTATTTCATGTTCTTGCTATTTATTTATATTTGCATTTGCACAGTTTGTTGTCTTCTGCACTCTGGTTTGTCTTTCATTGATCCTGTTATAGTTACTATTCTATAGATTTGCTGAGTATGCCCGCAGGAAAACGAACCTCGGGGTGGATATGGTGACATGTACGCACTACGATAATAAAATTTACTTTGAAGTTTTTTGAATTTTAATCCTAACCATACGTCCTTGGACTGTGGGAGGAAGCCGGAACACCTGGAGAGAGCTCACACAGTCACAGAGAGAACGCAATATTAAAGATTAGTGTAAAAATGGGTGCTTGATGGTCAGTGCCATTTCCATGAAGAGTCTGATCTGGTGCTGTTGGATTCTATGATGTAATGGATCATAGATCATTTAATCAATGAAAAAGTACACGTTGAAGGAGTTGCATTTTGGAGTCATAAGCTATCAAATTAGAGATTCAATGTCCATGAACAAGATTGTGCTGTGGTATTTGCATTATTTCTGCAAGTCTGCGAGTTAATGATGGATGAGATGCAGAGATTAGATCAATCCTTGAATCTGTGTGCACACATAACCCTCCTGGACACAGGCAATGCAAACAGCATCAAATATATCATCTCTGATCGACAGCCCATGGATTTTAATCGAGACTCAATAATTTTATTTTAAGTATTATTGATTTCTCAGCACTAAGCCATATATCATTTATCATGTGCGTATCAGCCTGAAATAGGCTTAAAATTAAATAAAAGTCTAAATGAAGCTATGAAGAATTCAAGACAGAATGTCTGGTGTAATCTTCAGCCCCAGGAACATAGACATGAAAAGGTAGAACAATGCCAGCGTTGAAGATCATGAATAAAAATCTATAATGTCAGAAAGCAAAAGTGGAAAATATGGCATATAGCCAAAGTCTTAGACTATCATATATAGAGCAAGGGTGCCTAAGAGACTTTTGCACAAACTTATGTTTGTCAATGTGGAGCAGAGAGCAAGTTTGTAAATCTGGCTGGAGCAAAGGGTGTTGGGAATGGCACAGGTTGAGTGCCATGGGAGGGGTGTGGGACAGGTGGCAGAGAAGGAGTGCCAGGAGAGGGGGAGAGACGACACGCTGAGACATCGGATCATTTGATTCCTAACAATTAGTTTATCGATCATTTCTGGTGCTTCTCACACCTTCCCTCTTCTTTCCCCTTTTCCCAACCATGATTCCCCTCTCCCTGCCCCCTTCCCACTCTCAGTCCACAATAGAGACCCGTATCAGAATCAGGTTTATCATCACTCACATATGTCACAAAATTCATTTTTTTGCCGCACCCTAATTATATATATATATGTGCCTAAGACTTTTGCACAGTACTGTACACATTTAATTTAAATTAGTTTAGTTAATGCATCAACTTTAAATAAACTAACAGATGTATCAGTATTACAGTGGAGTAAAGAGAATTACAGAGGCATGAGAGAGGATCTGGTCAAAGTTGATTGCAAGGGGACACTAGCAGGGATGACAGCAGAATAACAATGGCTGGAGTTTCTGGGATCAATTCAGAAGGCACAGGATAGATACATCCTAAAGAAGTATTCCAAAGGAAGGAGGAACCAACTGTGGCTGATCAGGGAAGTCAGAGACAGCATAAAAGCAGATGAGAGGGCATATAATATAGCAAAAATTAGTGAGAAGTTAGTGCATTAGGAAGTTTTTTTAAAAAAACAACAGAAGGCAACTGAAAAAAATAGTAAGGAGAGAAAAGATGAAATATGAAGGTAATATCAAAGAGGATACCAGAAGACTTTTCAGACATATGAAGTGTAAAAGAGAGGTGATAGCAGAGGTCAGACTGCTGGAAAATGATGCTGGAGAGGTAGTAATGGGGGACAAAAAATGGCTGATGAACTGAGTAACTATATTTGTGTTAGTCTTCACTGTGGAAGACACTGGCAGTATGCCAGAAATTCGAGCGCATCAGGGAGCAAACGTGAGTGTAGTTGCTATTACTAAGGGAAACTGAAAAGTCTGAAGGTAGACCCGGACCCGATGGACTACTCTCCAGGGTTCTGAAAGGGGTAGCTGAAGAGACTGTGGAGGCATTAGTAATAAGCTTTTCTAGAGTCACTTAATTCCAGAATGATTCTAGAGGAATAGAAAATTGCAAATGTCACTCCACTTTTTAAGAAGAGAGGGAGGCAGAAGAAAGGAAATTAAATTATAGGCCAGTTAGCCTGACTTCAGTGATTGGGAAGATGCTGGAGTGGAGTCTATTATTCAGGATGAGGTTTTGAGGTAATGGGAGGAGCATGATAAAAGTGGTAAACCATATATATATATATATATATATATATATATGTATATATATGTTGTAACTGGGTTAACTGTGTGGACACGCCCCTCTGCTGACTGCCTCTGTGGCTCCTCCCACAGTTCCCTGAATAAAGGCGATTGCGCCCTGCTCCTCCCCCTCAGACCAGGGGCAGACACTCAGCATGGAGGTCACGTTTTACTGCGAATAAAAGCCTTTCAGTATTTACCCTACTTCAGTCTTTTGGAATTATTGAAGGTGCTCCAATAAAGTAGACCAAAATCAGCATGGTTTCCTTCAGGGGAATCTTGCCTGACAAATCTGTTGGAATTCTTTGAGGAAATAACGGACAGGATAGACAAAGGAGACTCGGTGGATGTTGTGAGAAGGACTTTGACAAGGTGTCGCACATGAAGCTGCTTAACAAGATAAGAGTCAGAAAGGATACTAACACGTATAGAAAATGAGCTGATTGGCAGGAGGCAAAGAGTTGGGAAAAAGGGGGCCCACTGGGACAGCTTCTTTTCACATTGTATGTCAATGATTTATATGATGGAATTGATGGCTTTGTGGCTATATTTTCAGATTATACAAAGATAGGTGGAGGGGCAGGTAGCGTTAATGAAGCAGGAAGTCCGCAGAAGGACCTGGACAGGTTGAGAGAATGGGCAAGGAAGTGATAGATGGAATATAGTTAGGGAAATGTATGGTCATGCAATTTGGTAGAATGAATAAAGAGGTAGACTATTTTCTAAACAGGGAGAAAATTCAAAAATCAGAGGTGAAAAGGAACTTGGGAGTCCTTATGATTGATTCCCTGAAGGTTAACTTGCAGGTTGAGTCAGCGGTGTGGATGGCAAATGTGATGTTAGCATTCATTTTGAGAGGTCTAGAATATAAAAGCTAGGATGTAATGTTGAGGCTTTATAAACACTGGTGACGCCTCATTTGGATTATTGTGATCAGCTTTGGGCACCTTATCTAAGAAAGGATGTGCTGGAATTGGAGAGGGTCAAGAGGAGGTTCAGGAAAATTATTCCTGGAATGAAAAGGTTAATGTATGAGGAGTGTTTGATGAGCGTCTGGGTCTGTACCCACTAGAGTCTAGAAGAATAGAGGGCACCTCATTGACACCTATCCTATATTGAAAGGCCTCGATAGAGTGGATGTGGAGAGGATGCTTCCTATGGTGGATGAGTCTAGGACCAAAGGACACAACTCAGATTAGAGGGAGATCCATTTAGAACTGAGATGAGAAGAAATTTCTTTATCCAGAGGATGGTGAGGCTGTGGAATTCATTGCCACAGACAGCTGTTGAGTATATTTAAAGCAGAGGTTCATTGGTTCTTTGCTAGGCAGGGTGTTGAAGGTTACAGGATGAAAGCAGGAGAATGGGGTTGAGAGGGACAAAAGATCAGCCTTGAAGGAATGACAGAGCAGACTGAATGGACTGAGTGGCCTCATTCTGCTTCTGTGCCTTACGGTCTTATTAGGCAATGGAATGTGGGAGAGTATTTGACAGGTACATTATTCAAAGTCTAACCCAGCAGGGATACCTTTCTGCAATAATCTATTATTCTGCTCCTACTGAGAATGTGAACATTAAGGCCAATGAGAGGGGAGAGATCAGAGACAGGCCAGGATATGAAATTGTCCAAGCTGAAGAATTTCCATAATTTATATGATTAATCCACTGTCCAGGATAGACAGGTGGAAAGAGTTTCTTGGTCAGACACAAGACATTCTGTAGATGCTGGAAACGCAGAGTAACACACACAGAATGCTGGAAGAACTTAGCAGGTCAGGCAGCATCAATGGAAAGGAATAAAGAGTCGATGTTTCAGGCTGAGAGCCTTCTTCAGCCTTCCGGTGTAGGAGATAATTGGCAGCGTACAATGCAGGATGTTCAAATCTCACAACGACAGCCTTTCGGTGGTTTTGTTCTGATGAGAATGACTAAAAAACTTCCCCATTCTCTAGCAGGAGAAACAATCGACAAATAACATTGTTACAATGAAATGAAGAATCAGCTAATATAAATCCGTATCTTGCCAACAAATGATCTTCCAAACACAAGGACATTTTTCCATGAAGTGTAGGAAACTGAGAGATGATCTTAAAGAGGTGTATAAGCCATGACAGGCATCGAAAGGGTGAAGAGGTTAATGATTTTTGATAAGTTTCAACATACATGTGGCAAATAAAGCTAACTTTTACTTTAAAAAGTTTCCCCCCAGGTTCCCCTCTCACCTATGCCCTCTACTTCTTGATTTCCCCAATCTCGGTGAAAAAGTCAGAATGCATTTATCCTATTAATGCCCCTCTTGATTTATATACCTCTTCACCCTGCCTTAGGCTCTGATTAGATTCAGACTGGCTGTGTTCCAGCTCTATGCTGGTTAACAGTGTGATCTACATTGATTGGAAACGTCCCAAAACATTGAAGATTTCTAGCCGGGAACAAACTCAGAAACAAAGTGCACAATTTTTAATTTTTTTTTAAAATCCAAGGTTGGGCAGAAATCCCAACTTTGCCGTTTGTTTTCAGAAAGGGTAAGACAAGGGGGAGACACACTGGTCCTCATGGAGGGATCAGAAGGAGAGCAATTTCAAGTTCCTGTGTGTCAATATCTCTGAGGATCTAACCTGGACTGAACATATCAATGTAGCTGCAAAGAGGCACGACTGCGGCTATATTCCTGATAGAGGTGTATAAGATGATGAGAGGCATTGATCGTGTGGATACTCAGAGGCTTTTTCCCAGGGCTGAAATAGTTGCCACAAGAGGACACAGGTTTAAGGTGCTGGGGAGTAGGTACAGAGGAGATGTCAGGGGTAAGTATTTTATTCAGAGAGTGGTGAGTGTGTGGAATGGGCTGCCGGCAATAGTGGTGGAGGCAGATACAATAGGGTCTTTTAAGAGACTTTTGGATAGGTACATGGAGCTTAGAAAAATAGAGGGCTATGGGTAAGCCTAGTCATTTCTAAGGTAGGGACATGTTCGGCCCAACTTTGTGGGCCGAAGGGCCTGTATTGTGCTGTAGGTTTTCTATGTTTCTATTTCATTTAGAGTTTGAGGAGATTTGGTGTGGCACCAAAAACACTTGAAAATTTCTACGTCTTTGGGATGTGGGAGGACACTAGAGCATCCAAAGGAAATCATGCAGTCACAGAGAGATCGTACAAACTCCTTAGACACAGCAGCAGGAACAGAACCACAATCATCCGATCTCTGGCACTATAAAGCATTTCATTAACTGCTATGCTACAGTGCCTTTACGCCTTCCTTTTTACATAGGGGGTGATATGCATGTGGAACAAGCTGGCAGAGGAGGTATTTGAGGTAGGTACTATCATCACCATCATCACTATGAGCCGTGCCATATGAGGTGTCTGTTCATTTAATATGTGCTGTGTTGTTTGACATGGGCAATCCTGGTTTATCCATGACCGTGATTGTTCTTGAGAAATTTTTCTACAAAAGTGATTTGCCATTGCCTTCTTCTGGGCAGTGTCTTTACAAGACCAGTGATCCCAGCCATTTGTGATATGCACCAGCTGTTTATACGACCCTCCACTCCCCTGCTCCAGTGGCTTCAAGTGACACTGATTCGGGGGCTAAGCAGGTGCCACAGCTTGCCCAAGGGTGACCTACGGGTTAGCAGAGGGAAGGGGCGCCTTACACATCCTTTGGTAGAGATGTATCTCCACCCCGCCACCTGGTAGGTACCCTCACAAATTTTAAAAGACAGTTGGACTGGTACATGGGCTGGAAATGTTGAGAATGTTATGGGCCAAACATTGCCAAATAGGACTAGATTGGATAGGCATCTTAGTCAGGATGGACTGATTGGGTCGTAGGCCTGTTTCTATGCGAAATGACGGACTATAATCATCCATTTTCCATTACCGTAAGACATAGGAGCAGAATTAGGCCATTTGGTCCATCTAGTCTGCTCCACCATCCAAAGATGGCTGATCCTTTTACAACTGGTCTCAAAGCACAAATTACAAATGCATTCAATGTTTGACTAGTCCATTATCGACACTCATTACTCAAGCCCTTAACAATAACCTGGACTGAGTCACTTCGCTGTCTTGAGGTTGCGAATGTCAGGCAGGATCTGACCTTCCAGTTTAAGATGGTAGTACTGAAGATGGGTGACATCTTACCGACAGTTCATGAAGCAAGAAATACAAGTAAATACTTTATTAAATACAGTTCTACTATGGAAATTTCTGATAAACGATCACCACAAACAAGGAAGAGGTGAGCGAAGGAGAGGCTGACCCAAGGGTCAAGGCGTGCAGGTGTGGTGCAAAGCCAGAGCGGGGTTGAGGCTTGTTCGAGGAGAAGTGGTCAGAGCAAAGTGGAGAAAATTTGGAGCGGAGGATTTTCAGAGCCCGTCCATCTATACCAGGAGCAAAGATTGACCAATCTGAGTGGCGGGTTGGTTTGGAAATGCTGGGGATGGGCTGAAAAGGGGCAGCAGGGTCCAGACCCAGAGCATCTTGAAGTGATGGGGCCCATGTCCTAGTTCAGTGTTTGGAAAATTCAAACACTGGGCCAGATGGATTGAAAAGTGCATGTGTGTCAGGGACTAGAGGTGAGGGTCAGGCCTAATCTGGTTGCTGCTCCGGCAGCTCTAGGCCTGTGAGCTTCGCGACGATTTGCTTCACTGTGTGACAAACTTGAGGCTCAGGCTGTGGGCCTACTCCGGCTGCTTTTGGCTTCGTGTCCAAAGACTCACTTCCATTCTGAATGTTGTTGCTTGCTTGTGTTTTTCTCTTTCTCTCTCTGTCTCTCTGCACATTGGGTGTTTATTGGTCTTTTTTTAAATGGGTTCTTTCAAGTTTTCCTTGTTCTGTGGATGAATGTAAGGAGATGACTCTCAAGGGTGTATAATGTATACTGTACACACTTTGATAATAAATGTACTTTGAACTATTTTGAACAGACAAAGCAAGCAAATGAAAGTATAGAGAAAATAATGATGGCTGGTAAAGCAAATTGAAACAGGAGAGAAAAGAGTGAATGGATTGAATCAAAGGAACAAGCGCTCTACCTCAGGAGCAGCTTTAGTAGATTGTTGTTGATGAATCGACTTACAGTGTATTTTTTTCTCTGAGTCACCAGAAGCCAACAATGTCAATGCCTTTGACTGAAGGACTGACATCTTATTTATTAATAACATATGAATGATCCCACAAGTAGCAACCAACACGACAAGCTTTATCCGAAATACCGCAAGCTGCTACTACCTAAGAAGTTATTTCACCTCCGTCTGGTACAGGGGTTGGGGTGGGGGGCTACTGCGCAGGCTCGAAAGTTGCAGAATATTGTAGACTCACCCAGCTCTATCATGGGAACTGTAGACAATAATAGACAATAGGTGCAGGAGTAGGCCATTCAGCCCTTCGAGTTAGCACCGACATTCACTGTGATCACGGCTGATCATCCACAATCAGTACCCAGTTCCTGCTTTATCCCCATAACCTTTGATTCCGCTATCTTTAAGAGCTCTATCCATCTCTTTCTTGAAAGCATCTAGAGATTTGGCCTCCACAGCCTTCTGGGGCAGAGCATTCCATATATCCACCACTCTCTGAGTGAAAAAGTTTTTCTTCAACTCTGTTCTAAATGGCCTACCCCTTATTCTTAAACAGTGGCTTCTGGTTCTGGACTCACCCATCAGCGGGAACATGCTTCCTGCCTCCAGCATGTCCAATCCCTTAATAATCTTATATGTTTCAATAAGATCCCCTCTCAGCCTTCTAAATTCCAGAGTATACAAGCCCAGTCGCTCCAATCTTTCGACATATGACAGTCCCGCCATCCCGGGAATTAACCTTGTGAACCTACGTTGCACTCCCTCAATAGCAAGAATGTCCTTCCTCAAATTTGGAGACCAAAACTGCACACAGTACTCCAGGTGTGGTCTCACCAGGGCCCTGTACAACTGCAGAAGGACCTCTCTGCTCATACTCAGTTCCCCTTGTTATGAAGGCCAGCATGCCATTAGCTTTCTTCACTGTCTGCTGTACTTGCATGCTTGCTTTCAATGACTGATGTACAAGAACAGCTAGATCTCGTTGTTCTTCCCCTTATCCTAACTTGACTAAATTTAGATAATAATCTGCCTTCCTGTTCTTACCACCAAAGTGGGTAACCTCACATTTATCCACATTAAACTGCATCTGCCATGCAGCTGCCCACTCACCCAGCCTGTCCAAGTCACCCTGCATTCTCATAACATCCTCCTCACATTTCACACTGCCACCCAGCTTTACCAACATCCAGGACATCTTCAAGAGTGATGCCTCAAAAAGGAAGCATCCATCATTAAGGACCCCATCACCCAGGACTTCCCCTCTTCTCATTGCTACCATCGGGGGGAAGTACAGAAACCTGAAGGCAAACACTCAATGATTCAAAAACAGCATCTTCCCCTTTGCTATGCGATTTTTGAATGGGCATTAAACCCATGAACACTACCTCATTACTTTTTAAAACTTGTTTTTGCACTACTTATTTAATTTAACCTTTTAAATATAAATATATACTTCTTGTAATTTACAATAATGATAATGTTTTTATTATTATGTATTACAATGTACTGCTACTGTATAACAACAAATTTCACAACATTTGCCAGGGATATTAAACCTGATTCTGATTTTTCCCAGGGAAAACAATTGGACATTCAAAATATGCATTGGTGATTTTTGGATACAATTTAGTGAAGCTATTAAAAACTAATTTAGGTTTAATCTTTTAAATTATTTTATATTCTGAAGCAATAGAATGAAAATACTTTGAATAGCATGAGAGTCAGTGTTATATTTTGCATTTAGGAGTAGCATTTTGTCCAATGCTAGTACTTAAGTGCCAAATGGTTCTGTTTAATATCAGAGAATGTATGCATTATACAACCTGAAACTCTTGCTTTTCGCAGACACCCACAAAACAGAAGAGTACCCCAAAGAATGAGTGACAGTAAAAATAGTTAGAACCCCAAAGACCCCTACTCCCCCTCCCACGCACAAGCAGCAGCAAAACATCAACCCTCCCCCTCCCCACCCTCTTCCCCCACTTATTTCAGCAATAAAAAAGCATTAGCACCCACCATCCACTAGGCAAGCAATAGCAAAGCCTCCGAAGAGAGACCATGATCTGCAGTACAGCAAAAAATAATCATTCGCCCCAACAAATTCGACATGCCACAGGGTCCCTCTATCCCTAATAAAGGGGCAGAGTGGTGTCACACAGCAAGAGAGGATACTGACAAAACAAAAAACGACTCGCTGGTTGCAATATCAAAGTTTGCCTCATCACTTTTTTCTTACGAGTTCTCTGAGTCGGCAGCAAACTCTCCCCCACCATAGAGAGGGAGGGGGGGGAGAGGGAGAGGGGGGGAGAGAGAGGGAGAGAGAGAGAGAATGCCTGTGTAATGCGCTGTAAGGTTTCACTTCCAATGTAATGGTTTCTCGGTAGCTGCAATGTTTGGGTTATGACTAAAGATAACGGGGCTTTGGAATGTGGGGTTATCCAATGAGAGAGATGTTGTTCTTTCTTGTGGCTCTGGGAGAAGGGATTTTGCAGTCTTTTGCCGGGGAGAGATGGGGAGAGAAGACGCGACTGGAGGGAGTTGGTAGACCGCGGACAGAGTGGACTTGGAGCGAGGGTCCGAGGTCGGCTACGCTCGGAAGAGGTCGACGGGGAACCAGTGCACTGAACCGTGAGCTCCAACATTGCGCACTGGACTGTTTAATGAGAATGGGCCCTTTTTTTTGTTTCCTCACTAACCATATAGTCAAATTAAGAAATATAAAGCTCAATTGTTTAATCGCATATTGTGTACTGTTTGTTATTTCATGGTACTGATTTGTAACAGGGGACACATCACGCAGCATCCATCCAAACAAGATTTCTTAAGTTTGGCTGGGCCAAGGGCTGTCTTCCCCTAATTTAAGCCTCTGGCCGAACCGAGAGTTACACCTGCTATGTGTTTGCATTTGACAAATGCAATATTTCAGAGGCTGTTCTGACATTCGAGTGGGTATGGCATAGAAGACACAGTCTAAATGTGGGTAAATGGGCTGAGTATAGATGGGTGCAAAGGTCAGGATGAATGTGATGGGCCAAAGGTCTGTTGTCTGTGCTGCACAAGTGCTGAGCAATACAACTCACATATATGCCTTTTGGCCCAAACAGACCATTGCATCATCTCCGTGTCCATAAGACCAGGAATATCCAGATACAAGAAAATGAATATCGATTACTCGGACTTACAGTCATTGCTCCCCTCTTCACCGTTCCCCCTTCCTATTCCTCCCTCTCACCTGATCTCCTTACCTGCCCATCACCTCTCTCTCGTGCTCTTCTGTTTACTGATTTGCATAGACAATGCCAGGCCTGCTGAGTTCCTCCAGTATTTTGTGTGTGTTGCTTAGGAATATTCAGAAGCATTTTTTAAGATGCCAATTGATACCTGTCCACTCTATTGACAAATGCAACGCTTTTTTGAAGAATAATTTCCAGATTCAATGTTCTTCTTCAGAAATAGAATTCAAACCAATGACAACATAATTAGATGCTGCAACAGATATGCATCTTTGTTTAACTGAAAATGTACCAGATATAAGATCATTTCACAATCCACAAAGTTTGAGATCAGCTTTTGTTCCCGGTCCCAACTGTAAGATTGCATTATGCCACAATTTTCTTCAGTTTAACAACTTGAGTTCCAATTCCACCCATCTTCTCCCTCAGTCTTTGAACATCTGAACTAAAGGCAAAGCATGTGCAACAAGGCTCAAGGATAGCTTCTTTCCTGCTGTTGTAAGATGCTTGAATAGATCTCTTGTACAACAAAGATTAATTCTTTATCTCCCTGTCTTCTTCATTAGGCCCTCCCAGCTAATTTATCTATCTATAAGACCATAGGACCATAAGATATCACAGCAGAACTAGGCCAATTGGCCCATCAAGGCTGCTCTGACATTTCATCATGGCTGATCCATTTTCCCTCTCGGCACCAATCTCCTGCCTTCCCCCTGTAGTTCTTCATGCCCTGACCCATCAAGAATCTATCAATCTCTGCCTTAACTGACTTAGCCTCTGCAGCCACCTTTAGCAACAAGTTCCACAGGTTCACTACTCTCTGGCTAAAGTAATTTCCTCCTCATCTCCAGTCTAAAAGGACGTCCCTCTATTCTGAGGCAGTTCCCTCTGGTCTTCGACTCCCCCACCAGAGGAAATATCCTCGCCACATCCACTCTATCGAAGACTTTCCACATTCGATCAGTGTCAATGAGCTCATTCCACCATTCTTCTGAAATCCAGTGAGCCATCAAACACTCATCACATGACAAGTTTTTCAATCCTGGAATCGTTTTCATGGACTTCCTTTGAACCCTCTCCAACTTCAGCACATCCTTTCTTAGATAAGGGGCTGAACACTTCTCACAATACTCCAAGTGAGGCCTCACCAGTGCTTTATAAAGTCTCAACATTATATCTTCACCTGCACTGTGCTTCCTCTGTAACAGGACTTGAACCATGATACGAGGAAATCTGCAGACCAGCCTCCAGATCGAACTTATTATTCCCCGTAACTTCCGCCACCTCCAACGGGATCCCACCACTAAGCACATCTTTCCCTCGCCCTCCCCCCCCCCCCCGCTTTCAGCAGGGATCGCCCCCTACGCAACTCACTTGCCTATTCGTCCCCCCATCCCTCCCCACCGATCACCCTCCCGGCACTTATCCTTGTAAGCGGAACAAGTGCTACACATGCCCTTACACTTCCTCCCTTACCACCATTCAGGGCCCCAGACAGTCCTTCCAGGTGAGGCGAAACTTCACCTGTGAGTCAGCTGGGGTGATATACTGCGTCCGGTGCTTCCGATGCAGCCTTCTATATATTGGCAAGACCCGACGCAGACTGGGAGACTGTTTTGCTGAACACCTATGCTCTGTCCGCCAGAGAAAGCAGGATCTCCCAGTGGCCACATATTTTAATTCCACGTCCCATTCCCATTCTGATATGTCTATCCATGGCCTCCTCTACTGTAAAGATGAAGCCACACTCAGGTTGGAGGAACAACACCTTATATTCCGTCTGGGTAGCCTCCAACCTGATGGCATGAACATTGACTTCTCTAACTTCCGTTAATTCCCCACCTCCCCCTCGTACCCCATTCGTTATTTATTTATTATGTATATATATATATTCTTTTTCTCTCTCTCCTTTTTCTCCCTCTGTTCCTCTGACTATACCCGTTGCCCATCCTCTGGTTTCCCCCCCACCTTTTCTTTCTCCCTGGGCCTCCTGTCCCATAATCTTCTCATATCCCTTTTGCCTATCAACTGTCCAGCTCTTGGCTCCATCCCTCCCCCTCCTGTCTTCTCCTATCATTTTGGATCTCCCTCTCCCCCTCCCACTTTCAAATCTCTTACTAGCTCTTCTTTCAGTCAGTCCTGACCAAGGGTCTCGGCCTGAAACGTCGACTGTACCTCTTCCTAGAGATGGTGCCTGGCCTGCTGCGTTCACCAGCAACTTTGATGTGTGTTGAACCATGATATTCTGCATCCTAATACTTTGTTTCTTTTACTAACTAGATGTACTCATGTTTGGCAGTGAAAAACTCAAGTTTTTCACTGTATTTCTGTATCTGTGACAATAGAAAATAAATCAATTATAAATCTTGGAAAATTCAGTTTCCTGCCTTCCTGGTATAAAGGTATTTGATAAAAGATTTGCTTTATACAGAATAAAAATGGTTTTGTGTAATAACCATCAATGCAAGGACAGACACTTAAAACAATGCGGAAAGAAATATAAGCCCCCAACATATTATTATCACACTCCTCTATCAATGAAAAATTTGAGCATGGCAGTGATTAAATCTTTTATTTAGATTAAGAAGCTGTCAGTCTGGTCCCCCTCTAATTACCTGAGAAATGAAATGGAGATTCAGTACGCGTAAAACAAATTATTTTATTGGATGAAAACACAGCGTACTGCGAAATTGCATGTGTCACAGGAGTCAAAAAGACTCTGGAGACTAAATTGCAGATTATAATGGAAATGATTAATCTGATTTTGTAGGATTGGAAATTTATTGCTACACAAAAAATTGCACCCAAAATTTACGAATATGCTTAGCAACAGCATATTCACCTTCATCCTGAACACAAAGTGGAGAAAACTAAACTGCAATTAACTGGACTTAGTGCCACTTTATGATTTCATAAGACCATTAGACCATAAGATACAGGAGCAGAATTAGGCCATTTGGCCCATCAAGTCTGCTCCGCGATTTCATCATGCTGATCCAATTTTCCTCTCAGCCCCAATCTCCCGCCTTCTCCCCGTATCCCTTCATGCCCTGACCAATCAAGAATCTATCAACCTCTGCCTTAAATATACATAAAGACTTGGTCTCTACAGATGCCTGTGGCAATGAATTTCACAGATTCACCACTCTCTGGCTAAAGAAATTCCTCCTCACCTCCGTTCTAATGAGATGCCCCTCTATTCTGAGGCTGTGTGCTCTAGTTCTAGACTCTCCCGCTAAAGGAAACAACCTCTCCACATCCACTCTATCAAGGCATTTCACCATTCAATAGGTTTCAATTAGGTCACCCCTCATTCTTTCGAATTCTAGTGAATACAGGCCCAGGGCCATCAAACATTCTTCCTCTGACTATCCTTACAATCCTAGAATCATTTTTGTGAGCCTCCTTTGAACCTTCTCCAGTGTCAGATCATCCTTCCTAAATTAAGGGGCCTAAATTCTGAGATTCCATAAATATTATGAGATATGGGTTAAAAAGCAAAAACTGTGAAAATCGTTTCTTTAAACATATTCTTCAACTGTGTTCCTCATACATATACAGACACATCTCCTAGTATGACTTCAAAATGAAGATAGAATAAAGATAGAATGAAGATGAAAATAAGACCAAGCCAATCAAACTTTTTTTTCTTTTTCGAGAAATTTATTGCAAGGACGTGAAACAAGTCTGAAAGTGAGAAATTAAATTCAGTGTGTTGCTCTGCCGTTCAGGAAAATCCTGGCGGATCCTCAATATTTACATATCAGCACAGTGTCTCCCAACCATCGAGCACATCTATATGAAATGCTGTCATAGGAAAGCAGCATCCATCATCAGAGATGCCCACCACCCAGGTCACGCTCTCTTCACGCTGCTGCCATCAGGTAGAAGGTACAAGAGCCTCAGGACTCACACCACCAGGTTCAGGAACCGTTACCACCTCTCAGCCATCAGGCTCTTGAACAAAGGGGATAACTACACTCACTTGCCCATCCTTTGAGATGCTCCCACAACCAATGATCTCACTTTAAAGACTCTTTATCTTGTTATTTCATGTTCTCATTATTTATTGCTAATTATTTGTATTTGAATTTGCTTAGTCCTGATGAAGGGTCTCGACCTGAAATGTCGACTGTTTACTCTTTTCCATAGATGCTGCCTGACCTGCTGGGTTCCCCCAACACTTTGTGTGTATGTGTTGCATTTCGAAGGTTCAAAGATTCAAAGGTCCAATTTAATGTCAGAGAAATGTATACAATATAAATCCTGAAATGCTTTTTCTTCATATTTGCACAGTTTGTTGTCATTTGCACTCTGCTTGATCTTTCATTGATCCTGTTATAGTCACTATTCTATAGGTTTGCTAAGTATACCCACAGGAAAATGAATCTTTGGGTTGTATATGGTGACTTTGATAATAAATTTACTTTGAACTTTTTGAGCCCTCACTTTCCTTAGGGCTCACTATTGTTACTTAAAAATATTATTGATACACTTCATCATCTCTTTCCATGAGTTATCCTCTGGCAGCTTATTCCAAATACTGAACATACCCCCCTCTAAAAGAGTTGCCCCGAAGCTCCCTCTCACCTTAAACATATGCCCTCTTGTCCCCAGTCCAGGGAATAAGACCGAGTGCCCTCGTGATTTTAGACTGAGTTGGTGAGGGACTGAATTTAAGAGCGGGGAGGTTATGCTGCAACTATACAGGGTACTGGTGAGGCCGCACCTGGAGTACTGTGTGCAGTTCTGGTTTCCTTACTTGAGGAAGGATATACTGGCTTTGGAGACAGTGCAGAGGAGGTTCACCAGGTTGATTCCAGAGATGGGGAGAGATTGAGTCACCTGGGACTGTACTCGCTGGAATTCAGAAGGATGAGAGGAGGTCTTATAGAAACATAGAAAATTATGAAAGGGATAGATAAGATAGAGGCAGGAAAGTTATTTCCACTGGTAGATGAGACTAGAACAAGGGGACATAGCCTCAAGATTCGGGGGAGTAGATTTAGGATGGAGATGAGGAGGAACTGCTTTTCCCAGAGAGTGGTGAATCTGTGGAATTCTCTGCTCAGTGTAGCAGTGGAGGCTACTTAAGACGAGATTGGATAGATCTTTACATAGAAGGGGAATTAAGGGTTATGGGGGAAAGGCAGGTAGGTGGAGATGAGTCTATGGCCAGATCAGCCATGATCTTATTGAATGGTGGAGCAGGCTCGACGGGCCAGATGGCCGACTCCTGCTCCTGTTTCTTATGTTCTTATGTTTATAGATGCACCACAGAGAGCATTCTATCCAGATGCATCATGGCTTGGTATAGCACATGTTCTTTCAAAGACCACCGTAAACTTCAGAGAGTTGTCATACAGCCCAGTCCGTCATGAAAGCCAGCCTCCCCCCTGCTGGCTTTATATTTCTCACTGCCTCAGGAAAGAGGCTAACATAATCAAGGACCCCTCCCTCCACCCCAGGCCGTACTCTCTCTATCCCTCTTGCACCAGGCAGATGATATTAAAGCTTGAGAACACAAACCTCTGGGCTTAAGGATATCTTCTATGAATACTCAGTGTTATAAAAGATAAATAGTCATTCTCTCATTCTATCTTGCCATGTCCCTTGCGTGTGATTCGTCTGCCTACACTGCATTTTCTCTGTAACTGTTGCATATATTCTACATTACGGTTGCTTTATCTTTCATTTTGACTCAATTTATTTATGCTTGGAATGATCTTGGAAGTGGCATCTCAGGTAGAGAGGGTCATACAGAGAGATTTTGGCACATTGGCCTTCATAAATCAAAGTATTGAGTACAGGAATTTGCATGCTATGTTGAAGTTGATGTTTTGTGGATGTCTGTGAAGAGTAAGAATTTCATGTTGTATACTGTATACGTTTTCTGATATTAAATTGAATAATTTGAACCATTTGAGTTGTAGAAGATGTTGGTGAGGATTGGATTGGATTGCTAATTCAAGTATTGCATGCAGTTCTGGTCAACTACTGACAGGAAAGATATTAATCAGGTTGAAAGAGTGCAGAGAAAATTTACAAGGATGTTACTGGGACTTCAGGACTTCAGTTATAGGAAAGGGTTGAACAGGTTAGGACTTTACTCCCTGGAGTGCAGGAGAATGAGGGGAGATTTGATAGAGGTATACAAAATTATGACGGGTATAGATAGGGTAAATACAAGCTGGGATTTCCACTGAGGTTAGGTGAGACCAGAACTAGAGTCATGGGTTAAGGGTGAAAGGTGAAATGTTTAAGGGGGGGACACAACTAGAGGTTGTGGGTTAAGGGTGGAAGGTGAAATGCTTAACGGGAACACAAAGGGAACTTCTTTACTCAGAGAGTGGTGAGACTGTTCAGCGAGCTGCCAATGAAAGTGGTGAATATGGGATTGTTTTCAACATTTAAGAGAAATTTGAATGGGAGAAGTAGGGAGATCTATGGTCCAGGTCAATGGGACTAGGCTGAGTAATAGTTTGGCATGGACTACATGGGCCAAAGGGTCTTTTACAGTGCTATGGAGTTTTATGGCTCGCTAACTATCTATCTCAATGGTGCGTAGAACAAAGCTTTTTAGATTATGAAGACACATAGTCCTCTTTTGTCATTTAATAATGCATGCATTAAGAAATGATACAATATTTCCTCCGGTGTGATATCACAAAACACAGGACAGACCAAGACTGAAAAAACCGACAAAACCACATAATTATAACATATAGTTACAACACTGCAACAAGACCATAACTTGATGAAGAAGTCCGTGAGCACAGTAAAGTTCAAAGTCTCTCAAAAGTCCCACATCTCATGCAGCCGGGAGAAGGAAGAAAAACTCTCCCTGCCATGCCGACCACAGTCCGACTCTGAGTCATCCGAAAACTTCGAGCTCTGATCAGCTCTCCGACACCAAGTACTGAGCGCCACCTCTGTCCGAATGATTCGACCTCAACATCGGTCGCCAATAGCAGGCAAAGCCGGGGATTTTGAGGCCTACCCTCCGAAAGATTCCCGACCGCGGAATGTCAGTACGTGTGACAATAATTAGCCAATTATCAGCAGATACACACTGATCTCAGACCACAATACAAGTTCACAGACTGATACAGCACGAAGGAGGCTCTTCTGGCATGGCTTTCTGGTGCAGCAATCTCATCGCCCCACTGCTTTGGGTTTTCCTGTGTTTGTTCCTTCACGGTGCAACACGCACAAAACGCTGGAGCAACTCAGCTGCTCAGGCTGCGTCAACGGAAATGAAGCGACAGTCGGCGTCTGGGGCCGAGACCACACTGAGCCCTGAAGAAGGGTCTCGGCCCGAAACGTCGACTCTGACGAAGGGTGTGTGTTGCCTTGGACTTCTGGCATCTGCAGACTTTCTGGTGCCTGTTAATTTTTAGTTTTCTGTTGAACCTGTTTTCTCCTCCTTGTCAAGCATCCCACATTATATTTTTTTTACTGCATAAAGATGTTGGATATAGGGTTTTTTTTTTGGCATGCTGTAACATGATGCACCCACTGCCACTACAAGCATGCCACAAGATGAACTATCTTTTCAATTAATACAACCGTGGTGAAGGTCACTTTCTCTACGGCAGGTCTGAGCTAATATTAAAGTATTGTCAGCTATCAGGGCAACCAAACGTATTTCAATTTTCAAGCCAGAAAAGGACTGGGTGGCCAGTGGGTTGCAAATGAACAAATTGCATTTTACACTTATGATGGACTATTGGCTCGGGGCAATGTATATGCCAGCACAACTGTCAAGCTAGTTAACAATCAGAACTGGCAATCAACAGGTCACAGTGGATGCAAATCAGCATTTAAAAGAAACTCTTGCATTTCCACAAGGTTTTATTGTAGAGTCCTGATGTATTTTACTTACTGCCCACTGTGCTGCTGGCATTTAGGGCAGCAATGAAGGTCCCCCATCTCAGGGTCTCCTTCATCGTATTTGTTAAATAGGGGCTGTGCACAATCCTGATTTGATGGAGACAGCCGTGAGAAGCACAGAGGAACATCTGGAGAAACTTCTGAAATGCCCGCTTCGCTGCCGCTGCTACTGTGCAATCGAGAATCTCTGGAGGGGAAGGCCCCAAATCCTCGGCTTTGCCTATTGCCTGTTGCCGGGGCCGGGGTCGAAGCGCTCGGCAGAGATGGTGCTCGGTGCTCGGTGTTGGAGGGCTGGTCGGAGGCTTGAAGTTTTCGGACAGACTCAGAGTCGGCTGTGGTCGGGTGCTTCCAGGATGCTGCATCGGCAAGTTTGCAGTGCTGGAAGCTCATGGCAGGGAGAGTTTCTCCCTTCAACCGTCTGCGTGAGATGATGGGACTTTCGAGAGACTTTGAGACTTTTTTTTACCGTGCCCATGGTCTGTTCTTCAAATTACGGTATTGCTTTGCACTGTTGTAACTATATGTTATAAATATGTGGTTTTTGCCAATTTTTTTTAGTCTTGGTTTTTCTTGTGTTTCTTTGATATCATTCTGTAGGAACAAATTGTATCATTCTTAATGCATGCATTACTAAATGACAATAAAAGAGGACGGCGGGTCCTCATAATCTAATCTAATCTAATCATGGCAGTAGCTTCCTCTCGGTTTTCACTACTATCAGTCATGCAAGCCCCAGTTGGAGACTCAGGGATACCATCGCTCTTAGATTCTTCATCGCTGTGTCCGTAACAATTGTTTTTTGACTCGTTGGGGTTGTCAGCCCTGAGCTGAAGCCTTAAACCTGGAGGACTGGTGGGCCACACTTAGTCTGTCCTCTACCCTTGGACCTGAGCAGGACATGAACCCAAAGTGTTCCAATTCAGACAAAAGTTCCAGCAACTGACCCTCAGCCGACAGCACTGCTAAACATCACTGTCGAGTGGGGTCGGGGTTTTAAATACGGACACTTATTGAGCGTTAGACCTTGAGGACATGAGTGTTAATAGAAGGTAGAACATGGAACCGTGCAGGCCCCTGTACCCATGACATTGTGCTGTCCTTTTAACCTTCTCCAACATCGAGCTAACCCTTCCCTCCCGCTTAGATCTCCAATTTTCTTCCATCCATATCCCTAATATATCTGCTTCTACCACCGCCCCACACACTCAACACTCTCTCTGTCTCAAGCTTATTTCTGACACTCCCCCATACTTTCCTCCAATCACCTTAAAATTATCCTCCCTCATATTAGCCACTTCAACATTAGGGAAAAGTCTCTGGCTGTCCACTCTATCTGTACCTCTTATCATCTGGTACAACTCGATCAAATCACCTCTCACCCTCCTTCACTCCAAATAGAAAAGCCCAAAATCACTCAGCCTTTCCTTGTTAGACATAAATAAGGCCATTAGAGAAAATTTACAAGGACGTTGCCATATCTGGAGGAGCTGAGTTGTAAGGAAAGAGTGAATAGGTCAGGACTTTATTCCTTGGAATGTCGAAGATTGAGAGGAGATTTGATCAAGGTACACAAAATTATGAGGAGTATAGAGTAAATACAAGCAGGCTTTTTCCACTGAACTTGGGTGGGACTACAACCAGAGGTCATGGGTTAATAGAACATAGCAGCACAGTACAGGCCCTTCGGCCCACAATATTGTGCTGACCCTCAAACCCTGCCTCCCATATAACCTCCCACCTTAAATTACTCCATACACCTGTCTATTAGTCTCATAAACTTCACTAGTGTATCTGCCTCCACCACTGACTCAGGCAGTGCATTCCACGCACCAACCACTCTCTGAGTAAAAAACCTTCCTCTAATATCCCCCTTGAACTTCCCATCCCTTACTTTAAAGCCATGTCCTCTTGTATTGAGCAGTGGTACCCTGGGGTAGAGGTGCTGGCTATCCACTCTATCTATTCCTCTTATTATCTTGTACACTTCTATCATGTCTCCTCTCATCCTCCTTCTCTCCAAAGAGTAAATCCCCAGCTCCCTTAATCTCTGATCATAATGCATACTCTTTAAACCAGGCAGCATCCTGGTAAATCTCCTCTGTACCCTTTCCAATGCTTCCACATTCTTCCTATAGTGAGGTGACCAGAACTGGACACAGTACTCCAAGTGTGGCCTCACCAGAGTTTTATAGAGCTGCATCATCACATCGCGACTCTTAAACTCTATCCCTCGACTTATGAAAGCTAACACCCCATAAGCTTTCTTAACTACCCTATCCACCTGTGAGGCAACTTTCAGGGATCTGTGGACAGGTACCCCGAGATCCCTCTGCTCCTCCACACTAACCAAGTATCCTGCCATTTACTTTGTACTCTGTCATTAAGGGTGAAAGGTGAAAAAATAAAGGGGAATATGAGGGAAAACTTCTTCACTCGCTCAGAGGGTGGTGGGAGTGTGGAATGAACCGACAGCGCAAGTGGAGCATGTGAGCTGGATCTCAACATTTAAGAGAAATTTGCATAGGTACGTGGATGGTAGGCTACGGTCTCAGTGCAGGTCGATGGGACTAGGCGGCTTAAATGGTTCCATACAGACTAGATGGGCTGAAGGGCCTGTTTCAGTGCTATACTTTTCTATGACTCTGTACTGTCTAATTCATGCAGCATCCTGGTTAGTTTCCTCTGCACCCTCTCTAAAGCTCCCACTTTCTTCCTATAATGGGGTGACCAGAACTGAACACAATATTCCAGGTGAAGTCTGATCAGAGTTTTATAGAGCTGCAGCTCTGTGCATCGGAGACTGATTGGTTGCGTCACGGTCTGGTGCAGCAAGAAGCTACTGAGAGTAGTTGGCTTTGCTCAATCCATCACAGACACATCCCTCCCATCATCGGTCGAACCTACAGGAGGCAGTGCTTCAGAAAAGCAGCATCTGTGGTCAAGAATCCCCACCATCCACTCCGTGCCATCTTCTTACAGCTACCTCCAGGCTGGAGGTACAGAAGCCTGAAGTTCCTCACCACCGGGTTCAAGAACAGCAGCTTCCCATCAACCATTCAGTTCTTGAACCAAACAGCAAAACGCTAATCACTATTGTTTAACAGCACTATGACCACTTTGTTCTAGTTGTGTTATAAAATTGTGCAGGCGGTGTCAGGACACCTGTGTGGTAGATTTTTTAAGCCGTTGCAATGGGGCAGTTCCATCCTCTCAACCTCAGACGTCCGAGTCCAGTGGTACAAACAAGAGCCACAAAGTTGGGTCTTCCTTGGTTGTAGTCAATGGCCATGACATCTTCTATGCCTTGCCACGCTCTTCGCTCTCCAGGAAGCGTTGCAGAACCACCTTCCTGGCCGTTGGATCTCACTGTAGATCTCATCACCCGGAGTGGACTTGTGCTAGGACTGGCACGTCCCAAAACAGTTGTGTATGATTTGATTTTTTTCCTGCAAATGCCACTTGCCTGATGCCACTGCAAGCAAATTTTTCATTGCAACATACACAAAATACCTGAGGAACTCAGCAGACCAGGTTGTACCTATGGAAAAGTGTGAGCGGTCGACCATTTGGGCTGAGACCCTTCTTCATGGCTCAATCCTATCACCTATCACCTTCCAGCTAACTTCCTTCCCCCCCCCGCACCGCCCCACACCTTTCTATTCCAGCATTTCCCTCTTCCTTCTCAGACCTGATGAAAGGCCTCAGCCCCAAACGTCGACTGTTTACTCATTTCCATAGATGCTGCCTGCTGCTGTGTTCTTCCAGCATCTTGTGTGTGTTGCTTTGGATTTCCAGCATCTTCAGATTTTCTCAAGCTTTTCAGTGCACCTGTGCACACGGATCGTTGTGCATGCCAATCAATGTGACATTGACATTGAATTTATAGCATTAAAACCACTCAACAAAATTACTACCCTGCAAACTCCTCATGATTCATATTTGACCAGAGTCCAAGACTGTAATCTTGTATTGAAATAACATTATCCTCAGACTTTAAAAGTGCATGGGGTTATTATGAAGAAGCCAGCTTTGGATGTAAGTTTTATTACATATAAAGATATGGAGAATAAAGGCCTCAGCATTTCTTTTACAGCTGTTTTTTTAAAATGCTAAAATAGCTCCAAAGGTTGTCATGACTTACTAGAGGCTTGTTGACGTTGGCAGGCTGCAGTGGGAGGTGAGTGACTCTGTGTGTTTTCAGGGTCTTCATCGTAGCCCGGTTGGTGTGTATGGAGGTCGCCTTGCGGTCTGAAAACGAAGCCACAGAGAAAGAAGGAGCATTGAACAGCTTCCAGTGTTTGACAGAGCCGACTCCAGGCGTGTTTGCTTCTAGGGAACCGTTGCCAGGCGATTGAGAGTAACAGCACACGTCACTTCCGAACACCCGGTCAAAGAAGTTCTTGTTCTGTTATACCAACCTGATTTAAAGGATGGGATTATCACCTGGACATTCAACACACCAACACTGCCCCCACCGCCCCTCAGAAACAGTAGTCTTGTACGTCAGCAGCTTATTGTTTGACAAGACAAGTTTTCCTGAATTGGTCTCCGAGGGGAAGTAACTGGGGATTAATGGGGCGGCAAAGTTAATTGTTAATGCAAGGAATTCTGCAGATGCTGGAAGTTCAGAGCAACGCACACACAATAAGTGCTGGAGGAACTCAACAGGTCAGGCAGCATCCAAGGAGGGGGAACAATCAGTCGACGTTTCGGGCCGAGATCCTTCGTTAGGATTACTCGATCAAAAGTCAATTGTTAATCATGTCAAGCAGTTTGATTAGTGTGCGATTGACTAAATCTCGCCGAAATGCAGTTCAACCTGTTTTCCTTGAGACTTCAGTGAAGCGCTCATGCACTTGAGATGAGAGAGATGAGATTCCAGTTCCTCATGCTGCCGGAGGGAGGGAGGGAAGGGGGTCGGGGGAAAGTTGGGAGGGTTTGGGGGATGGGAGGAAGAGGAGATGCAGAACCATAACCGCAAGAATCAGAATCCAAATCAGAATCCTTTATCATCGCCAAGTATGTGGACACATACAGGGAATTTGATGCTGGTTTCCCTGAGCTCTCGCTGTACAGAATCAAAAAGCAAACAGAACAATAGTGCAAATAATTGTGAACTATATACAATGAGGTGTACCAGTGTATGTACAGGTGGACTTGGTTTATAATAGACTAAAATTCAAGTGTTCATAAGACTGATGGCATACGGAAAGAAACTGTTCTTGTACCTATTTGTCCTGGCATACAGTGATCTAAAGCGCCTACCAGAAGGAAGGAGTTGGAACAGGTGATGTCCAGGGTGTGATGGGTCTACACTGCTTGCTGGCTTCCTGACTCTAGATGCATACCTGAATCGAGGGCAACTTCACACCAATAATCCTTTCCACAGCCCTGATGGTTCTTTGGAGTCTATTCTTGTCTAGTCTGGTAGCGGATCCAAAGAGGCTGGAAATCCAGAGTAAAATACACAAAATGCTGGGGGAAGCGAGTGGGAGACAGGAAGGAATCAGAAAACAGTCAAAGCAGTCGGCAATAATGAATCTGCAGCAGGAATTCCTCCTCTCAGATATATATATTTTTCGAGTGGTTACAGTTTACTGGGGGATGAGTGAGACCTAGACTGGACGTCCTGCTCACTTAAGGAAAATGAAACGTTTCCCATCGCCTCTCCTTTCCGGGTGTAGTGATCGCCACAGGGCCACTGTTGGGCTTGCCTTGCAGGAGGTCGCTTGCATATGGCCTCTCCTACACTACTGTACCCATAGCAACGCCTTCACATGGCGTCCCTGTTCTTAGTAAATTTGCTATGTCAGGGAGCGACCGAGCGTCCAACAGTGCAACTGGGTAGGCAGGCTGGGCTCATCAGCCTTGGCTGGCAGCCTAGGAGAAGGATAACTCCGATTCCAAACCCAGGTGGATGGGACTCATTAGCCTTTCCAGGCAGGCCGTCTGTGAGAAGGAAAACTCCGATACTCAACCTACAGCCTTGCGGTTGCCGCAGTCGTCGCAGCTCGCTGTGTCATTGTGGATAGGGTTGCCAACTTTCTCTCTCCCAAATAAGGGACAAAAGTAGCAGTCAAATACAGGACACTTGTGTTTACCCCGAGAAAGACTACCATGACCATGAAGCCTTGCGCAGGCACCTGTGTGTGCATGCGTGACGTGCGTATACATGACGTGCACATATCTGTACGTGCCAATTTTTTTTCTACAGATCGGTTTTAGCGATTCTGTTCAGTGAAACTACATTGTACATACATTATTTCTACTTTATATAGGCTGTGTATTTATCATATCATTCCTGCTTTTACTATATGTTAGTGTTATTTTATGTGTTATTGGTATGATTTGGTAGGTTATTTTTTGGGTCTGGGAACGCTCAGAAATTTTTCCCATATAAATTAATGGTAATTGCTTCTTCGTTTTACGCCATTTCGACATGAAAGATTTCATAGGAACGCTCTACCTTAGTGGGGAAAATACAGGACAAGGGCGGTCCCCTATGGGACAAACCAACTTAGCCCAATATACAGGATGTCCCAGCTAATACAGGACAGTTGGCAACCCTAGTTGTGGAACGCCCCTGGCCTAAAGCGTGGAATTGGTCCGCACGCAACGATCCTCACTATAAACCTACGCAGCGCAGGCAGGAGGAAAAGTCCTACAGCGAAGGAGTTCCCTCCTGATCTTCGCAAGCGAAGAACCAGCCATCATCATCATCATCAGCTTACTGATATCTTGTACGTCCTTGCTTTCTTGTACGTGCTAGGACTCGGCCTCAAGCTGTGGTGTCGCCTGTTCACGGCCGCCAGGAGAGAGGCGTCGTGGCCGACGCACTCCACCGGAGGCAGTGCTGCACGGCATTCAGGCTGGAGAAGGTGCTGCCCCCCAGTGTTCACTCCACAGAAGACAAGCTGTATTGCGGTCAACTGCAGATTTTTACGGAATTCAGAATCAGGTTGATTATCACCGGCGTGTGACATGAAATTTGTTAACTTAGCAGCAGCAGTTCAATGCAATACATAACCTAGCAGAGAAAAATACAGTATAAATAAAATAAAAATCATAATAATAATAAATAAACAAGTAAATCAATTACCTATATTGAATAGATTAAAAAACATGCAAAAACAGGAAATACTGTATATTAAAAATAAAGTGAGGTAGTCTCCAAGGGTTCAATGTCCATTTAGGAATCGGATGGTAGAGGGGAAGAGGCTGTTCCTGAATCGCTGTGTGTGTGCCTTCAGACTTCTGTACCTCCTACCTGATGGTAACAGTGAGAAAAGGGCACGCCCTGGGTGCTGGAGGTCCTTAGTCATGGACACTGCCATTGACCTATTTGTGGTGATAGGCAAATTGCAATGGGTTCAGGTCCTTGCTGAGGCAGGAGTTCAGTCTAGTCATGACCAACCTCTCATATCTGGACTTTTTTTGTGTGGTTGCATCTTACTGGTATCTTTATGTGCTTGCTATCTTGCATGTGTTATGTGTGCTTAGTGCTGTGTGTGACTGTTGGTACTGTGTTTTGCACCTTGGTCCCAGAGTAACACTGTCTCGTTGGCTGTATTCATGGCTATTCATGTATGGTTGAATGACAATTAAACCATATAACCATATAGCAATTACAGCACGGAAACAGGCCATCTCGACCCTTCTAGTCCATGCCGAACTCTTACTCTCACCTAGTCCCACCGACATGCACTCAGCCCATAACCCTCCATATATCTATCCAATTTAACTTTAAATGACAACATCGAGCCTGACTCAACCACTTCTGCTGGAAACTCGTTCCACACATCTACTACTCTCTGAGTAAAGAAGTTTCCCCTCATGTTACCCCTAAACTTTTGCCCTTTAACTCTCAACTCACGTCCTCTTGTTTGAATCTCCCCCACTCTCAATGGAAAAAGCCTATCCATGTCAACTCTATCTATCCCCCCCATAATTTTAAATACCTCTATCAAGTCCCCCCTCAACCTTCTATGGTCCAAAGAATAAAGACATAACTTGTTCAACCTTTCTCTGTAACTTAGGAGATGAAACCCAGGCAGCATTTTAGTAAATCTCCTCTGTACTCTCTCAATTTTATTGACATCTTTCCTATAATTCGATGACCAAAACTGTACAGGATACTCCAAATTTGGCCTTACCAATGCCTTATACTATTTCAACATTACATCCCAACTCCTATACTCAATGCTCTGATTTATAAAGGGCAGCATACCAAAAGCTTTCTTCACCACCCTATCCACATGAGATTCCACCTTCAGGGAACTGTGCACCATTATTCCTAGATCCCTCTGTTCTACTGTTCTACTTGAATTTAATTGAATTAAACCCCTCCTCCACCCATCACCTTCCTCTCCCTCTCCTGACCCCACACCTAGACTCAGCACCAAGCACGGAGATGTCTTCACCTTCCCCTTCCTACCCCAACCTTCTCCCTCATCGACGCGAAGTGGCCAGCCCTCAGCAGCAGCTTCACTTTTGTCCCCCTGAGGAACAGTTATTACCCTACAAGTGAAATAGTCAAAGTGGATCTGAGGAGAAAACTCTTTTCTCGGGGGTGGGGGTGAGTGTGGAATGAGCTGCCAGTGGAAATTGTGGATGTGGGGTTCCGTTATAATAATTAAGAGAAGTTTGGATAAGTACATGGATGGGAAGGATATGGTCTGGATACAGAATCAGAATCAGGTTTATTATCAGCAACATGTGTCGTGATATTTGTTTTCTTAGCAGCAATAGTTCAATGCAATACCTAATATAGAAGAAGAAAAATAAAATAACAAATAAATCAATAAATAGACAGATACATTTACAGTATGTGCATACTGAATAAATTAACATCGTGCAAAAAACAGAAATAATTGTACATTAAAAAAGTGAGGGAGTGTTCACGGGTTCAATGTCCGTTTAGGAAACAGATGGCAGAGGGGAAGAAGCTGTTCCTGAATCGCTGAGTGTGTGCCTTCAGGCGTCTGTACCTCCTACCTGATGGTAACAGTGAGAAAAGGGCATGCCCTGGGTGCTGGAGGTCCTTAATAATAGACGCTGCCTTTCTGAGACACCGCTCCTTGAAGATATCCTGGGTACGTTGTAGGCTAGTACCCAAGATGGAGCCGACTAAATTTATAACCCTCTTGCAGCTTCTTTCCGTCCTGTGCCGTAGCCCCCTTCCCATATCAGACAGTGATGCAGCCTGTCAGAATGCTCTCTACGGTACATCTATAGAAGTGTTTGAGTGTATTTGTTGACATACCAAATCTCTTCAAACTTCCAAGGAATTATTTTCACTGTTTTACCTTCTTTATAACTGCATCGATATGCTGGGACCAGGTTAGGTCGTCAGAGATCTTGACGCCCAAGAACTTGAAACTGCTCACTTCTGATCCCTCTATGAGGATTGGTATGAACTCCTTCGTCCTACCCTTCCTGAAGTCCACAATCAGCTGGACAGAAAATTAGGTGAGCATGGACTGGATGGGCCAAAGGGTCTGTTTCTGCGCTGTAGTACACTGTGACTCTAAATTCTCAAGTGGGAGCCTCAGGAATACACTGATATTCTTCAGGAGCTTCAGATATTCTTCAAACACTCGTCCTGTAGCGTTCCTGAACATCGACATCTCCGAGGATCTACCCTGGATGACGCAGCCCCAGGAAGGCACGCCGGTGGCGTTGGCGGAGATGTGCCATGCCACCAAGAATTCTGGCAGATCTCTACGTATGCACTGTGGAGAACATCCTGTCGGGTCGCATCACCGTCTGGCGCCGAGGCATCAATGCATCAGATTGAAAAACAAAGCTGCAGGAGGTCGTAGGCCTAGCACAAGCCTCCCCACAATCGGGGATATTTTCAGAAGCTGGTGCCTCAAGGAGGTGACATCCATCTCTAAGGACCCTCACCATCTGGAACATGCCCTCTTCTCATTCCTACCATCAGGGAGGAGGGAAAGAAGACTGAAGAAGCACCCTCAACATTTTAGGAACAGCTTCTTCCCCTCCGTCATCTGATTTCTGAATGGGCAATGAATCCATGAACACTTCCTCAGTATTATGCATCCTTTTTTCTGCCTTATTTATTTATTTATTTTATAGTATAGTATTTTAATGTGTGGGCATGTGGCCAGGTGGTTAAGGCATTGGACTAGCAACCTGAAGGTCGTGAGTTCGAGCCCCAGCCGAGGCAGCGTGTTGTGTCCTTGAGCAAGGCACTTAATCACACATTGCTCTGCGACGACACCGGTGCCAAGCTGTATGGGTCCTAATGCCCTTCCCTTGGACAACATCGGTGTCGTGGAGAGGGGAGACTTGCAGCATGGGCAACTGCTGGTCTTCCATACAACCTTGCCCAGGCCTGCGCCCTGGAGAGTGAAGACTTTCCAGGCACAGATCCATGGTCTCGCAAGACTAACGGATGCCTTTATTATTTAATGTATTGCACAGTACTGCTGCCACAACAGATTTCTTGACACATGTCGGTGAAAATAAGCCTAATTCTGATCTGTGGAAGTGCCTACCTGCCACATTTCGTCAGTCACCTTGGAACCCACAAAACAAAATTCTCCCTCAATCAGCCTAAGAAGAGGCCATAATTAGTGGTTAACAAAACCTTTGATCCTCACATGAATGTTTCAAGATATAAGTCAGTTTGAAATTTAAGATGTGCTTATTTATAATCTTTATGTCTCGGCCTTAAATTTTATATACAACTAAACATAACTGTACAACGTGGGAGTCACTGCTGATGCCAACCCTTATTGCTGGACAGTTTAGAGCCAGCCAGATTATAGGGTGTGGAGTCAATTGAAGGGAGTGTCTTCAGGCTCACCTGCCACCTTGTGACTCATTGCCCTGTCCTTGAGTCAGAGGTCAGTTCGGTCCTGCTGAGAGTTGAACCGATGTCACGCAGCCAGTTGTTACACCAGGAATGGAACACTCCTGGTCGCACGCACCAAACTCCCTTCCCCCTCGAGCAGGCTAACCTGGACTTCACCCCTTGCCTGAAGGACTGAAGGCTGGCACTGCAGTTCAGAGGTCAGGATAATGCTAACACAGCCTCAGGTAGTTCAAAGTAAATTTATTAACAAGAAACATATACTACCCTGAGATTCTTTATCTTGCAGGCATTCACAGTAGAACAAAGAAGGACAATGGAATCATTGCGAAACTACACAAAGACTGACATACAAATGAAATACTACACAAGTAGTCTTGACGGTTCACTTCCTGCTGCTGTCTGTAAGGAGTTTGTACTTTCTTCCCGTGACCGTGTGGGTTTCCTTCGGGTGCTCCAGTTTCCTCCCACAGTCCAAAGGCGTACTGGTTGGCAGGTTAATTGGTCATTGTATATTGTCCTGTGATTAGGCTATGATTAAATCGGGGGATTGCTGGGCAACGTGGCCTGAAGGGCCAGGGGGGCTTATTCCACGCTAAATGTCAATAAAATAAAAAATATTAAGAAAACGGCACTTAGGAAATACTAACAGGATTAGGCAGTATGAAAATGGATGTATGAAAAGAAAATCATGTTCGACAAACCTTTCAGAGAATTTTTTTGAGGTTGTACAAGGAAAATAGAGAGAAGCATACCAGTTGGTAAGGCTTATTAAGTTGCGGGAATGTTATGTTGTTACGTTGCGGCCCAAAGCATGGCGATATTTGCAGGATGCACCCAGCACAGTCACGGTGCCAACGACGCTTCTCACTGTATGTTTCAATATTTCAATGTATATGTGACAAATAAAGTCAGGTGGAGTTTATTGTCATTTAACTTTATACATGTACACCGTCAAATGAGATAACGCTTCTCCGGACCAGGGTGTAAAGCACAGTTGTACATATAGCACATGATAACTTAAGAGAGTAAGGATAAAATCTCCAAGTGAATTATGCATGAATAAACAAAGTAAAGAACATAAATTAAATATTGTACGGTACAGAACAGATTAACTGGTGGCACTTTGAATGCGATATGGCAGGGAGTTCTGAAGCCGAACGGTCTGAGTGAAGAAACTGTTTCCCATCCTCACCATTCTTGACTTTTTCATTTCGGAGTCTCCTGCCTGATGGTCGAAAGTCAAAGAGGATGCTGAATGGATGGGTGGGATCCTTGATAATACCCAGGGCCCTGTGTGCGCACTGCATTTGATAAATACCCCCAATGGATGGTAAATATCCTCTTGGCTGTTCTCATAGTTCTTTGTCGGTACTTCGGGTCTGATACCCTGCTGCTCCCATACCAGACGGAGATGCAGCCTGTCAGGATGCTCTCAGTGATGCTTCTGTAAGATAAATAAAGCTATTCTTTAAATATTCAATGAACTAGATCATTTTTTTACAACAACCCCATAGCTTTGTGTTGTCTTGAGTGATGCAACCCTTAATTTCAAATTCCAAATCTATTCAATTGCCTGAATTTAAATTGGTGGGATTCAAACTCGTGTCTCTTGATCAATGATCCAGAACATTAGGTTTCAGTCCAGTAATTTAACCACAGAACTATTAAGCATTCCAATCTGTATTTCGGCACTCAGCATAATGCTAAAAGGAAGTTAATTTAAAAGCGAGCACTTTGCTCCTTCGAAGGATGTTGTGGCAGCTCAGACAATCTATTCGGGGCTCTGAATTACCAGGCAAACAGAGGAGAAGATTTAAGGATGTTTGGTTATGAGAGAGGAGAGGGGACCATGGGAGAAGGGGAAGAAGGAGGGGTACCGTGGGGGAGAAGATGGACAGATGAGGAGAAGAGGAGAGGGTTAGAGGGGAGCCAGAATGGGGAATGGAAACAGAATGGAGGGGGAGGGGGTAGAAATTAATAGGCCAGAGAAATCAATGTTCATGCCATCAAGGTGGAGGCTACCCAGATTAAATATGAGATATTGTTCCTCCAAATGAGAGCGGATCTCACTGAAACCAATCGAATATTGAAAGACCTCGATCGAGTGGATGTGGAGAGGTATTTCCTGTGGTGGGGAATCTAAAGCCAGAGGACACAGCCTCAGAATAGAGGCATCCTTTCAGAACAGAGACGAGGAGGAATTTCTTCAACCAGAGAGTGGTAAATCTATGGACTTTGTTGCCACAGGTGGTTGTGGAGGCCAAGTCATTGGGTATGTTTAAGGCAGAGGTTGATAGATTCTTGATTACTTGGGGCATGAAGGGTTATGGGGAGAATGCACTCCGGCCCTGAGCTGGTAGGTAACACTTGGGCATAAAAGAGTGACTATGCTGTCTGTTTTATTGAAGATATCGCCAGCTCTTGTGCAGTACTAGTCTTCCCTTGCTGCAAGTAAAATAAGCAAGCTTATGATTGATCCACTCTGAGTTAATTACTGTTGTATTAAGACGTAGCAAAAAGCTACTCAACATTTCTCAGGATAGAAATGTCAAATCAAAAGTTCAAAGTTCAAAGTAAATTTTATTATGAAAGTATATATCTGTCACCATATACAACCCTGCGATTCATTTTCCCAGGACATACTCAGCAAATCTATAGAATATTAACTATAACAGGATCAATGAAAGTCCAACCAGAGTGCAGAGGACAACAAACTGTGCAAAGGCAAATATAAATAAATAGAATTAAATAACGAGAACATGAGATATTGTGGTCATCCATTTTTGTCCAAGAGCCTGATGATTGAGGGGCAGTAACTGTTCTTGAACCTGGTGCTGCGAATCCTGAGGGTCTTGTATCTCTTTCCTGAAGGCCTGAAGGCAACAGTGAGAAGGGAGCATGGCTTGGTTGTGAGGATCTTTCATGATGGATGCTGGTTTCCTACAACAGCGTTTCACGTAGATGTGCTCAATGGTGGGGTAGGGCTTTACCCATGATGTACTGGGCTGAATCCACTACTTTTTGTACAATTTTCCATTCAAAGGCGTTGGTGTTTCCATACTAGGTTGCGATGCAGTCATACCGGAAAACTAGATAACATATATTTAGGGTGAGAAGGGAACAGGTTAAAGGGTATACGTGAGCCAATATTTTTACACGGAGAGTGATAGGTGTCTGGAATAGCCTACCAGATGTCATGATGTTAGAGATGATTTTAGATAGGGTATGAATATACACAGAATGCTGGTACATAGATCATGTACAGTTGGAAATATTTACTTTAATTTGGCACTGTGTTCAGCAGAGATAACATGGCTGAAGAGCATAAAGGGTAAGATGAGGAGATACAGACCGGTCCTCATCGAGGGATCAGAAGTGGAAAGTGTGAGCAATTTCAAGTTCCTGGGTGTCAACCTTTCTGACGATCTACCCCGGGGCCCAGCATATCGATGCAGCTGCAAAGGAGGTATGACAGCGACTGTATTTCATTAGGAGTTTGAAGAGATTTGATATGTCACTAAGGACACTCGCAAATTTCTGCAAGTGTACTGTGGAGAGCACTCTGACTGGCTGCATCACTGTCTGGTACGGAGGGGCTGGGGGAGCTCTACACAAGATCGAAATAAGCTGCAGAAAGTAGTGAACTCAGTCAGCCCCATCATGGGCTCTAGCCTCCGTAGCATCCAGGACATCTTCAAGGAACGATGCCTCAGAAAGGCAGCATTCATCATTAAGGACCCCCATCACCCAGGACGTGCCCTCTTCTCATTGCTACCATCAGGAAGGAGGTACAGGAGCCTGAAGACACACACTCAACGATTCAGGAACAGCTTCTTCCCCTCTGCCATCCAATTTCTGAATGAACATTGAACCCATGAACACTACCTTACTTCTTTGCTCTTTTTGCATTATTTCTTTAATTTAATTATATATATATTTACTGTAATTGACAGATTTATTATTATGTATTGATTGCAATGTACTACTGCTGCATAACAATAAATTTCAGGACATATACTGGTGATATTAAACCTGATTCTGATTCGAATTCTGATGTTCCTGTGTGATTCCATTCTGAGTTCTGTGTTTTAACCCTGACTTCAGGTACTGTCCATGTATGACCTCTGTATATGTGTGTGTGCTTTGTATGTTCTCTCTGGGAATTTGACTGATTTTTTAAATTATTTTAACGATACCTCACGGTAACAGGCCCTTCAGGCCCAATGGGCCTGCGACACACAATTACACCCATGTGACCAATTAACCCACTAACTCATACATCGTGGGAGGAAACCAGATCACCCAGAGGAAACCCACGCAGTCACGGGGAGAATGTAGAAACTCCTTACAAACAGTGGTGGGAATTGAACCTGGGTCACTGGGGCTGTAATAGCATTACACTAACCACCACACTACCATGCTGCCCCCACCATGTTAGCCTGGACTTAACTGGGCTGAACAGCCTCTTTCTATGCAGTCTGACTATGTGACTCAGCTGGAGGAAGATCAAAGCTTGGGCAGATGGAAGTTTGGGAATCCCAGCAGTGGGAGCATTCTCCAGCAATTTGCAAGGGTGTAATTGCTGATAAATATAAATCCGGAAGAAGATGGCGCCAGCGAGCAATGTTACCATGGCGACATTCTCCACATGATCTACGAAACTGTTTTGTTCACTTTATTTATGCCTTCTTTTTCTTCTCTCTCTCTATCTATCTATCTATCTATCTATCTATCTCTATCTCTCTCTATTTTCCTGCAATTTGCTGGGATGTAATTGCTGATGAATTTCAATCCGGAAGAAGCTGGCGCCTGCGAGCAACTTTTCCATGGGTGACTTACTCCACAACCTCCTCTTTTCTGAGGTAGTACCCTCTGGTCCTAGATTCTCCCACTGCAGGAGACATCCTCTCCACACCCACTCTACCTGTTGCTCTGTTGTTGAAGTAGGATGAGGTTTGTGCATGAAGGTTCAAGAATCCAAAATTTGTAGGGAGGTAGCTGTTCCTGAACCTGGTGGTGTGAAACTTCAGGCTTCTGTATCTCCTGCCCAGTCATAGCAATAAGAAGAGGATATGGCACAGATGATGTGTGGAACATTGATAATAGTTCTGTTATGGGAGTTCAGGGCCCACTACTCAAACTTAAACACATACAGAATAACTGTGACCAGTAGTGTTGCACAGGGATCTGTTCTGGGACCCCTGTGATTTTTATAAACGACTTGGATGAAGAAGTAGAAGGGTGAGTTAGTAAGATTGCTGATGACACAAAAGTTGGGATTGTTGTGGATAGTCTGGAGGATTGTCAGAGGTTACAGCGGGACATTGCTAGGATGCAAAACTGGGCTGAGAAGTGGCAGATGGAGTTCAACCCAGATAAGTGTGAAATGGTTCATTTTGCTAGGTCAGATTTGAAGACAGAATATAGTAAGACTCTTGACAGTGTGGATGATCAGCAAAATCTTAGGTTCCATGTCCACAGGACACTCAAAGCTGCTGTGCAGGTTGACAGTGTTGTTAAGAAGGCGTGTGGTTTGTTGGCCTTCATCAACCATGGAATTGCGTTCAAGAGCCGTGAGGTAATGTTACAGCCATGTAAGACCTTGGTTAGACCCCACTTGGAGTATTGTGGTCAATTCTGTTCACCTCACTTCAGGAAGGATGTGGATGCTGTAGAGCAAGTGCAGAGGAAATTTAGGAGGATGTAGCCTGGATTGGAAAGCATGCCTTATGAGAACAGGTTGAGTGAACTTGGCCCTTTCTCCTTGGAGCCATGAGAGGTGAGAGGTGACCTGATAGAGGTGTACAAAATGATGAGAGATATTGATTGTGTCGAGAGCCAGATGCTTTTTCCCACGGTTGAAACGGCTAACATGAGGGGGCATAGTTTTAAGGTGCTTGAAAATAGGTACAAGGGGGACGTCAGAGGTAAGATTTTCACACAGAGAGTGGTGAGTGCGTGGAATGCACTGCCGGCGGTGGAGGTGGAAGCGGATACAATAGGTAAATAACGAGATAGGTACATGCAGCTTAGAAAAATGCAGGGCTATGCAGTAGGGAAATTTGAGACAGTTTCTAGAGCAGGTTGGCATAATAGCAACACACACAAAATTCTGGGGGACCTCGGCAGGTCAGGCAGAATTTATGGAAATGAATAAACAGTTGATGTTTCGGTCCGAGACCCTTCTTGAGGACTGGAAAGGAAGGGGAAAGATGCCAGAATAAAAAGGCGGGTGAGGATAGCTAGAAGGTGATAGGTGAAGCCAGGTGAGTGGGATGGATAAAGGGCTGGAGAAGAAGGAATCTGATAGGAGGGGAGTGGACCATAGGAGTAAAGGAAGGAAGAGGGTACCCAAGAGGAGGTAATAAGCAGGTGAGATGAGATAAGAGGCCAGAGTGGGGAATAGATTCTGCAGATGCTGGAAATTTTGACAAACACACACAAAGTGCAGAAGGAACTCAGCAAGCACCTGTGGAGAAGAATAAACAGTCAACTTTTCAGGCCAACCTGATGAAGGGTCTCAGTCCAAAATGTTGACTATTTATTCCTCTCCATAGATGCTACCTGAGCAGTTGAGTTCCTCCTGCATTTTATGCGTGTTCCTTAGAATAACCTAAGCTTTTCCTGTGCATTATCGGGGACGGCCAGTAATGTTGCTTTATATTTGCGGCATTAAATTGATGCTGAGATGCATCCAAGGATGCGCAGGGACACATCATCAGTGATGTAACCTGGGGTTATCGGGTGTTTTGGATCTTTCAATATCAGACACTCTCACCCAGGCAACCCAGCCAGGGTTGATCAGGCCCCGGCTTGTGTCCCAGCCGCACTGGCCCACGGGTCACACCTCTTGATCCACCGCCATCCGAAGGCTCGCTCAGCAGCCTCTGTGATGGTCCTGATGTCTCTTTTCTTTGCAGCCCCCATAGCGCCAAGGAGAGAGCAAGTCCTCCACAGTGAGCAGCCAGCAAAACCTCTACCTCCGACCTCTACAGGCTCACATCGTGCCCTCCACCCCTGTCTCCGGCACCTGCTCTACCAGCTCCTGCGTTTTGGCTGCCTCACACTCAAACGCCTCCTCAATCTGGTCTTCTCAAGGAACTGTCGGTTCTTAAGGTTTAGTCCTCTCCGTAGAGGCAACCTGACCTACTGAGTCCCTCCTGCACGTTGTGTGCTGTCCTTAAAATAAGCAGAGCTTTCACTGTGCATTACCGAGGAAGGTCAGGACTTCGAGTAACGTTGTCTTTCGTTCGTGAAGAAAAACTGAGGCCTGTCCCACTCCCACTGTTGACGATGAAAGACCCAGCACATGAAAGAAGAACAAAGCAGTTTTCCCCAGATTTCTGGACAATATATATTTCCCAATCAACAGTTCTGAAACAGATTGCTAACACTGTCACATTCCTGTTTGTGGTGTTTGCAATTCACAAGTGGACTGCTGTGTTTTCAATATTACGGCAGTGACAACCCTTCAAAACTACTTCCATGTCAACTTATCATCTGAGTCGTCCTGTGGCTATTAGAGGCTTTGAATAAATGCAATTTTTTTCTGTAACTCAATCAGCACCCCCAGGCTTTAGGTCCAGTGAATGAGATTTCCTGTGATGTTAATGAAATTGAACATGTGGTTAAAGAGCACTGAATTAATGATTTTAGCCCGGGGGGGGGGATCTCCATAAGGGGTGGGGAGGGGGCAAGAGACAGAGAATAAGAAGGGTATTTGGGCAAGGGACAAAATGTACTAGATGAGAAATCAACTCATAGACCTCAATACCATTGTAGTTGCTAGCAATTGATAGATAGATAGATAGATAGATAGATAGATAGATAGAAATACTTTATTGATCCCGAGGGAAATTGGGTTTTGTTACAGCCGCACCAACCAAGAATAGAGCATAAATATAGCAATACAAAAACCACAAACAATCAGACAACAAAATGCAAACTATTCCAGATGGAAAAAAGTCCAGGACCAGTCTATTGGCTCAGGGTGTCTGACCCTCCATGGGAGGAGCTGCAAGTTCGATGGCCACAGGCAGGAACGACCTCCCGGTGTTGAATCTCAGTGGAATACGGCTGAAGTCCAACAGCAAAAAGTTCAATATCCGGTCTACAAACACGTTCCTCGATCGTAATCTGACCCGGATTGCACCGTCCGTTGTTAACCAGAACAGTAAGCACCCAACTCCTTTACGCTTACCGCTCTCAGTGCACTTCCGGTCAGCCGGAACGGTCTGGAAGCCGTCCATGGGGAAGTTTTGATCGGGTATGTCCTCGTGCAGCCCTGTTCCAGTGAAACACATAACACTGCACTCCCGAAATGTTCTCTGACGCCTGGCTAGCGCCGTCAACTCGTCCATTTTATTACCCACCGAACTCCTCTTCTCCATAAGTCTCTGTTGTCTCGACCCGGTCCTCTTTCCTCGTCTTTGTGATCCCCCTCTGCATCCTCTGTGTGTTTTCCTCCAGATTTCAGCAGGGGTGTCCGCCACTCTGCTCGCTAAACCGGCCGGCATTAGCGCAAGCAGCTGGTCCCTGGAATGAACAATGCGACCGTGCTTCTGTCCCACGTGTCAGGATGTAACTATTTCCAGCGCTAAAATGTGAGCCTGCGATCACCACGGAGCTGTTACACTTGTGTGACACACCCTCAGGGCCAAAGAAATGATCAGAGTCAGAATCAAGTTTAATATCGCCCGCATGTGTCGAGAAATTTGTTGTCTTTGCAGCGACAGTACGATGCAATACATAGTGAGAGAGCGAGAAAATGAAAAATGAATTATAATATATATTAGTTAAATTAAGCAAGTAGTCAAGTAGCACAAAAAAGAAGGAAATGAAATAAAGTCGTGAGGTGGTGTTCATGGGTTCAACATCCATTCAGAAATCGGATGGCAGAGGGGAAGAAGCTGTTGCTGAATCATTGAGTGTGTGTCTTCAGGCTCCTGTACCTCCTCCCTGATGGTAGCAATGAGAAGAGGACATGTCCTGGGTGATGGGCGACCTTAATGATGGATGCTGCCTTTCTGAGGCATCGCTCCTTGAAGATCACTTTACTTTACTTTATACTTTATTGTCGTCAAACAATTGATACCGGAGCATACAATCATCACAGCGATATTTGATTCTGCGCTTCCCACTCCCTGGAGTACAAATCCATAGTAAATATTAAAAATTTAAATGATAAATCATAAATAGAAAATAGAAAAGGGAAAGTAAGGTAGTGCAAAAAACCGAGAGGCAGGTCCGGATATTTGGAGGGTACGGCCCAGATCCAGGTCAGGATCTGGATAATGTGGAGGTTGGTGCCCATGATGGAGCTGGCTAATTTTACAACTCTCTGCAGTTCACTTCGATGCTGTGCAACAGCCCCCACTCCCCCATCCCAGACAAATCCCAAAGAGTTGAATTCCTTACTTCAATCCTTTATTAGCAATTAACAAACATTCAATCCTGAAGCGATATTAAGCATTATCTCATGAAAGACATAACCTCCGCCAGTCCCAAACTACAAACTACACGAAATAAGCAGGAATACATAACCTATTCCCTTTCATCATGCACCCCCCCACCCCAGTCATTCATTAATTCATGGCTCCGTCTGTCTAAGTAGACAATGGATGCACCTGTTGCGGGGCGCAGACCTGGGCAATGAACATGGAGATCCTGGGCTGCCCAGACATCAAGATCCCCCTCTCAGCCTCGCGGATGTGGTCCAAAGGAATGCGAAGCAGTACATTTGGCATCAGCTTGGCTGCAGGAGCTGCTGGGAGGTGACGTGATACGTCATCCACCCGCCTCAGGGGCCCCACTCCAGATTCGTGTAGGGTTTGTTCCTTAGCCTTCTCTTCTCCCGAAGATACCCACAAGGCAGTGGGATCCGTAACCCTGGACAGGGGCCCATACCGGGTACTGAGCCCACTAGTTACCATAATAAACACCCAACACAGAATACAATTCAGATAGAGAACAGATACATGGCTCCCACGACCCCATTCTGTGCACCTACCTAACAGAGAGAACACAAGGACTAGGAGCAGGCACAGGTCACTCAGCCTCTCTAGTGAGTTCTACCATTTGATCAAATATTAATCAGCTTTATTTGCATATATATTTACACATGGGGTGGAGGGCTGGAGGTACGTCTCTACCAAAGGAGGTATGAGGCACTCCTTCCCTCCGCTATCCTGCAGGTCACCCTTGGGCAGTGTGTAGCACCTGCTTGGACACCCCTCCCCCCACCCCGATCAGGGTCACGTGAAGTCAGACGAGCAGGTGGTGGATGGTCGTATGAGCGGCTGGTGCATATCGCAAGTCCTGGTTTCGTGACCATCGAAATAGATCTGAAGGGTGCCGAGGAAAGATACGTATTCCTTTTTTTGGTAACTAGTAATCGTTCAGCAATACACACAAAGTGCTGGGGGATCTCAGCAGGTCAGGCAGCTCCTATGATGGAGAAAGTAGCTGACATTTCGGGCTGAGACCTCTCATCAGGACTAGAAAGGAAGGGGAAAGAACTCAGAATAAGAAAGTTCAAAATTTCAAAGGTCAAGGTACATTTATTATTAAAGTACGTACACACAATACAACCTTGAGGTTTGTCTCCTTATACACAGCCACAAAACAAAGAAACCTATTAGAACCCATTAAAAAAAGACCAAGTACCTAACATGCAGAGAAAAAAAAAGCAAATCACGCAAACAATAAAAGCAAGTAAATAACATTCAGAAATAAAGTTCACTGAAATGGGGGTAGGAGAAGAAGAACAAGGTGGGTGGGAGAGGAAGGACGATGTAAGAAGTTGGGAGGAGAATAGGTGGAAGATTTCCAGCATTCAACAGGCCAGCCAGCATCTATGGAAAAGATTAAACAGTTGACGTTTCGGGCCGAGACCCTTCTTCAGGACTGGAAAGGAAGGGGAAAGGTCAGAGTACAAAGATGGGGGGAAGGGGAGGGAGAAGTACAAGGTGCCAGGTGATTGGTGAAACCAGGAGAGGGGGAGGGGTGAAGTAAAGAGCTGGGAATTTGATTGGTGAAAGAGATAAAGGGCTGGAGAAGGGGGAATCTGATAGGAGAGGACAGAAGACCATGGAAGAAAGGGAAGAGGGAGGAGCACCGGAGGGAGGTGATGGGCAGGTAAGGAGAGAAGGTGTGAGAGGGAAACAAGAATGGGGAATAGTGAAGGGGGGTAATTACCAGAAGTTCAAAAAATCGATGTTCATGCCAACTGATGGCTTGCCTGCTGAGTTTCTCCAACATTTTTGTGTGTGTTACTTTGGATTTCCAGCATCTGCAGAACCTTTTGTGTAACTCCTAATTGTTAATTAGTAATTAGTTTATTATAAGACCAAAAGACCGGGTCAATGGAGCAGTATTAGGCCACTTGGCCCATTGAATCTGTTCCATCATTCAAGTACGGCTGACTTATTGTCCCTCTCAACTCCGTTCTCCTGCTTTCTGCCCGTAATCTTTGATGCCATTTCAAGTCAAGAACCTATCCACCTCCACTTGAAATCAACCTAATGACTTGGCTTCCACATTCTTGAATTCCATAGATTCACCACCCTCTGTCTGAAGCAATTCTTCCTCAAGATAATTTGACAGACGCACCAAAGTTATTACCTAGAAATTATTGACACATGTACTGAAATTATTCTGGACATACTATAAGTATGAGGTAGTACAAAAAGAAAAGCAGTAGCAGAATGCAGAATGTGGTGTTAATGTTTCAGCAGGAAAGTGCAAGGGATATGACAAAGTAGACAGGAAAATCATGAGGTCATTTTTTTATATTACAAAAGTCTTTTAACAGTGACGTAGAAGTTTCCCTTGAGCCTGTTGGTACATGTTCACAAGCTTTTGTGTCTTCATGATACAGTCATAGTCACAGAGAAGTACAGCACAGAAACAGGCCCTTCAGCCCATCTAGTCCATGCTGAACTATTTAGACTCCCTACTCCCATCAACCTGTACTGGGACCATATCCCTCCATACCCCTCCCATCCACGTACCTGAACAAACTTCAATTAAATGTTGAAGTAAAGCTTGTATGTACAACTTGTGCTGGTAGCTCGTTCCACACTCTCACAGCCCTCTGGGGGAAGAAGTTTCTTCTTACGTTCCCCTTAATCTTTTCACCGTTCACCCTCAACTCATGACCTCTAGTTGTAGTCCCACCCAACCTCAGTGGAAAAAGCCTGCTTGCATTTACCCTATCTATACCCTCATAATTTTGTGTACCTCTATCTAATCTGCTCTCAATCTTCTATGTTCCAAGGAATAAAATCCTAACTTATTCAATCTTTCCTTGTAACTCAGGTCCTCTAGACCCACCAATGTCCTTGTAAATTTTCACTGTACTCTTTCAACCTTATTTACATCTTTCCTGTTGATAGGTGACCAAAACTGCACACAGTACTCCAAATTAGTCCTCACCAATGTCTTATAAAACCTCAAACGTGAGGAAATCTGCAGATGCTGGAACTTCAAGCAACACACATAAAAGTTGCTGGTGAACGCAGCAGGCCAGGCAGCATCTCTAGGAAGAGGTACAGTCGACGTTTCGGGCCAAGACCCTTTGTCAGGACTAACTGAAAGAAGAGCTAGTAAGAGATTTGAAAGTGGGAGGGGGAGGGGGAGATCTGAAATGATAGGAGAAAACAGGAGGGGGAGGGATGGAGCCAAGAGCTGGACAGGTGATTGGCAAAAGGGATATTAGAGAATCATGGGACAGGAGGCCTAGGGAGAAAGAAAAGGGGGAGGGGGAGAAAAGCCCAGAGGATGGGCAAGGGGTATAGTGAGAGGGACAGAGGGAGAAAAAGGAGAGAGAGAAAAAAACATTGACTTCTCAAACTTCCGCTAATGCCCCACCTCCCCCTTGTACCCCATCTGTTATTTATTTATATACACACATTCGTTTTCTCTCTCTCCTTCATGATATTGCTGGACTTTCCCCACCACCTTTCTGTGTGTATGCCATTATATCTCCGCCACAGTAGCGTAACCGTCAGCGTGACGCTATGATAGTCTGGGGCGTCGGAGTTCGGAATTCAATTCTGACGTCACCTGTAAGGAGTCTGTGCGCCCTCCCTGTGGAATGCTTGGGTTTCCCCCCGGTTCTTTAGTTTCCTCCCACAGTCTGAAGACGTTACAGGTAGGATAATTGGTCATTGTAAATTGTCTCCTAATTAGGTTAGAGTTAAATTAGGGTTGCTGGGGCAGGCAGCTCGAAGGGCTGGAATGACCTACTCAGCGCAGTACCACGAGCTATATCTTATAATTAAACAATCTTGTCCTTGATGACAGGTAGGCTGGTGCCGGTGAGGGTAGGCTTCTGCTCAATGGTCAAAAGTGGTGGGGATGGGAGGGTGTGTTTGATGAGAAAAGGGAATGAACTGGGTAGGAGGGGGGTCTTTGATTATGTTCAGATTCAGATTTATTTATCACAGGCACAGTGCTGTGCGGAAGTCTCAGGTCTAAGACATTTATGTGCTTCAGACTTTTGCGCAGTCCTGCAGTGGATTTGTCAACGTGGAGAGGAGAGCGAGTCGTAAATCTGGCGGGAACAAAGGATGTTGGGAATGGTGAGGGTGCAGTGCTGTGGACAGCAGGGTGGTGCGGCAGAGAAGGAGTGCCGGGACAACAAAGTGGCGCAGGTGCAGACACACCCAGCCCTGAGACACCAGGCGAGGACAGTTCCTTCCAAACAATAGGTGTATTGATCATTACAAAATAACCCATTTCCCAACCATGATTCCCCTCTCCCTGCCCCTTCCCGCTCTCAGTCCACAATAGAGACCCATATCAGAATCAGGTTTATCATCACTCACATATGTCATGACATTTGTTTTTCTTGTGGTAGCAGTACAGAGCAATACATAAAATTAGTACAGTACTGTGTAAAAGTCTTAGGCACTCTGGCTATCTATATGTGCCTTAGACTTTTGCACTGTACTGTATATCAGAAACTCCAAGAAGACCACAATGTTGTCGTAGGGTTTGTGTGCCTCACTGACCCGGAGAGCGATGCTGGCTGGAGGCAGGGCTTTGTGCTTTGGCTCTTGGAAGGGTCACCCATGCCAAACAGGTCAAAGGGTAGAGGCCAGACTGAGAGTGGTCCACCGGTCCTCCAGGTTCGGGGGTTCAGTTCTGGTTTAACAACCCTGACTTGTAAAACAAAATGGTTACAGAAACAGCAACGATGAATCCTTTTATATCTGAGTGTGGTGGTATTCCTGAGTCTCCACCCGTGACTTGCATGACTGACAGGAGTGAAAACTGAGAGGAAGCTACTGACACGACGAAGGAAGCCCTGAACACCGCCAGAGATGGAGGACCTTCATGGAGGGTCCCAAACGCCAGTGGTGTAATGGACGGTAGGTAAGTACACCAGAACATACTGTGAAATGTGTTGTTTGCATTAACAACCAATGCACCTAAGCATGTGTTAGCTGTTTTCCTGAGGCAGCGGGAATTGTAGTCAGAGTCCAGGGAGGGTAGCCCGCGGTTTTCGTGATAGACTGGGCTGTGTCCACAGCTCTCTTCACAGTTCTGCACCTGTTGAGGTCAGCTCCCCCTGCACAGTTGCCACGGTGTCTGCTGGCCTGGGGTTTAATTGCCTCATTCTACAAGCACGGTTCTCCAGTAATTATTTGACTCCCTACTAAGTGACCTGCCGTTTACGCATTAAAATATGCATCTATTGCAATCAGCTTCCTTCGTCACCTTCAAAAGCCGAAAGGAATGCTCAGTTACCTCTTAATTAGCTAACTGGAGGCTGCTCTTGTAAATCACAGCCTGGGTGTTCACAGTGAGGCCTAGAACTGGAAGCAAACCAATATTTAAACCACTTCTAATTGCCACTAATTGATTTCTGTTTGCAGCCAGATTTAATCCACAACCTGGAAGAAGAGAGACACATAAACTGTGCATTATGGCTTCCTTTATTATTAATATTGATCCAAATATGAAATGAGAACAATCGCTGGTGAGTCCCTCTACCAAGGACAGACAGTGCTTGAGAAGCTTAACAGCTCGCTCGTCACCACCTCAAAGCTAAAGGGAAGGTTTGTATTCCTGATGAAGGGTCTCACGATGTTTTGTATTTTTTGCACGTACAATTGGGTGGCGGGCTGGATATACGTCTCCACCAAAGGAGGCGTACGACGCTCCCTCCCTCTGCTCGCCTGCAGGTCATCCTTGGGTAAGCCCCCCGATCAGGGTCACGTGAAACCATGGGAGCAGGTGGTGGGTGGTCGTATGGGCATCACAAATCCTGGTTATGCGACCACTGACTCCGGGCAGACAATCTCTGAAGAGTACTGATTACAGCTGGGTTCACCCGTCTCGTAAAGACACTGCCCAGAAGGCAATGGCCCTGTAACTCAGGTCCGCCAATATATAGAAGGCCGCATCGGGAGCACCGGAAGCAGTATATCACCCCAGCCGACTCACAGGTGAAGTGTCGCCTCACCTGGAAGGACTGTCTGGGGCCCTGAATGGTGGTAAGGGAGAAAGTGTAAGGGCATGTGTAGCACTTGTTCCGCTTACAAGTGCTACACTTACGGCTGGGGTGATATACTGCGTCCGGTGGTCCCGATGTGGCCTTCTATATATTGGCAAGACCTGACGCAGACTGGGAGATCATTTCACTGAACACCTATGCCCTGTCCGCCAGAGAAAGCAGGATCTCCCAGTGGCCACACATTTTAATTCCACATCCCATTCCCATTCTGACATGTCTATCCACGGCCTCCTCTACTGTAAAGATGAAGCCACACTCAGGTTGGAGGAACAACGCCTTATATTCCGTCTGGGTGGCCTCCAACTTGATGGCATGAACATTGACTTCTCAAACTTCCGTTAATGCCCCACCTCCCCCTTGTACCCCATCTGTTATTTATTTATATACACATATTCTTTTTCTCTCTCTCCTTTTTCTCCCTCTGTCCCTCTGACTATACCCCTTGCCCATCTTCTGGGTTTTTCCCCCCCTCCCCCTTTTCTTTCTCCCTGGGCCTCCTGTCCCATGATCCTCTCATATCCCTTTTGCCAATCACCTGTCCAGCTCTTGGCTCCATCCCTCCCCCTCCTGTCTTCTCCTATCATTTCGCATCTCCTCCTCCCCCTCCCACTTTCAAATCTCTTACTAACTCTTCCTTCAGTTAGTCCTGACAAAGGGTCTCGGCCCGAAACGTCGACTGTACCTCTTCCTATAGATGCTGCCTGGCCTGCTGCGTTCACCAGCAACTTTGTTGTGTGTGGCTTGAATTTCCAGCATCTGCAGATTTCCTCGTGTTTATGTATTTATATATTTTTATTAATATTGTGTTCCCTATAATATTTTAAGCTGCATAGGATCCAGAGTAAAAATTATTTTACTTTCCTTTACACTTGTGTACTGGAAAGGACTGTTTAGTTTCTTTTGTAGGTGCTGCCTGTCCTGCTGTGCTCACCCAGTATTTTGTGTGTGTGTGGGTGTAAATATACAATATCTGCAGAATCCCTCTTGTGTCTCACAGTCTCCTTTGCTTGATGCTTCAGTAGAACCTAGACCACGACAGCACGTGTTTGTGGCAGCAGTACAGTGCAATACGTAAGTATACTATAGTACTGTGCAAAAGTCTTCGGCACCCTAACTATATATTGTATACAAACAGTTGTCACAGGAAAGCAGCATCCATCATCGGGGACCCCCACCACCCAGGACAAGCTCTCTTCTCACTGCTGCCATCAGGAAGCCGCAGGACTCACCACCAGATTCAGGAACAGTTATTAACCTCCAACCATCAGGCTCTTGAATCAGAGGGGAAAACTTCAATCAACTTCACTTGCCCCATCATTGAAATATTCCCACAACCTGTGGACTCATTTTCAAGGACTCTTCATCTCATGTTCTTGGTATTTATTGGTTATTTATTTATTATTTTTCTTTCCTTTTGTATTTGCACAGTTTACTGTCTTTTGCACACTGGATGAATGCCCAAATTGTTGCAGTCTTTCTTTGATTCTGTTATGGTTATTATTATTGATTTACGGAGTATGTCCAAAAGACAAAGAATCCCAGGTTTGAATATGGTGACATATATGTACTTCGATAAATAAATTTACCTTGAACTTTGTTCTGCCAAGCATTGCGGGCATCCGACGTTGGCACCAGAGTGTGTGGCGAGAGTTGCGGGCTGCCCCCAGCACACCCGTAGGTTGACTTGGTTGTTAACACAACCAACACATCTCCCGGTATGTTTCGTTGTACATGTGATAAATAAGCGAATCTGAGTTTGAATCTATTTTCATCGCTTGGAAAACTTTTTGAATATTATTTTTTTAAAAGCTTCCTGCAAGGGCATCCACTTTCAATGATAAATTGCAACTAAATTGGTAAAGGCAATAATGTCTCTACAGTCAAAATTACTCTCAACCGTCCACATTTTTATGACCATGATTTTCCTCTCAAGCTTCCGAGCCATGCAATGGATTATGATGCTCTGTTATGCATTCATAAGCAGATGCAGCTGGCCAGTAGCCTGCATTTACATTTTGAATGTCATATTTCCAAAGTAACACACACAAAATGCTGGAGGAACTGGGCAGGTCAGGCAGCATCTATGGAGAAGAGTAAACTGTTGACATTTCGGGCCGAGACCCTTCTTCAGGGCTGGAAATGAAGGTGGAAGATGCAGAATAAAAAGATGGGGGGGAGGAGAGGGGAAGGAGGAAAGCTAGATGGTGGGTAGGAAAGGTAAAGGGCTGGAGAGGAAGGAATCTGATAAGAGAGGAGAATGGACTGCAGGAGAAAGGGAAGGAGGAGGGGATCCAGGGGGAGGTGATAGGCAGGTGAGAAGAGGTAAAAGGCCAGAGTAGGGAACAGAAGAAAAGGGGAGGGGGAGGGAAAGATTTATCTACCAGAAGGAGAAATCAATATTCATGCCTTGGGACTGGGGGCTAACTGGATGGAATATGAACTGTTGGTCCCCCACCCTGACAGTAGCCTCATCTTGGCACAAGTGGAGGCCATGGATCAACATGACGAAACTGGAATGGGAATTGGAATTAATATGTTTGGCCACCGGGAAGTTCGGCTTTTGGCGGACGAAGCGGAGGTGCTCGAGATGTTAACGAAAGGAAACATACTGATAACATCTTAAAACTAGTGCAGAGTTATAACAATGTATAAGTAAATAATTTCTGAAGTAGATATTTGGAGATTTGTTCCTGTCATTGCTGGGCGTCACTGTAACGTAGTGATTAGGGCGACACTGTTACAGCTCAGGGCGTTCCGGACTTTGGAATTCAATTCCAGCACCGCGTATAAGGAATTTGTACATTCTCCTAGGGAACTGTGTGAGTTTTCTCTGTGTGGTCCAGTTTCCTCCCACAGTCCACAGTCCGAAGCCCAGTTAGTAGTTTAATCGGTCATTATAAACCGTCCTGTGATTAGGCTAGGTTTAAGTAGGTGGGTTGCAGGGCGGTGAGGTTAATTGGGCCGGAAAGGCCTGTACTGTGCTGTATCTCTGAATAAAATCAATAACTGCTACACTACGTAGCCGGCCGGTGGTGTAGTGGCATCCGCACCGGACTTCAAGGCAAGCGGTCACGGGTTCGAATCCGGCCGGCTCCTTACACGCTTCCCATCCGACAACTGACAGCGTCACCACAAGAATCCACAGGAAAAGAGGAAAAAGCGACATCCAGAGAACACATGGAGGAGAGACGTTGAGGCTGAAATCAGATGATAGCAACACTGCTGGTCCGCCCTGGAGAAAGTGACTGAGAGTAGAGGACAATGGAGACAGAAGGTCATCGATGGCCAATACTCCACTGGGAACTAAGGGCACAAGGAGAAGAAGATAGAGAGGGCAAATGTACCCTATAAACGTGAGGTGGTGCACCTCGGTAGGGCAAATGTACCCTATAAACGTGAGGTGGTGCACCTCGGTAGGGCAAGTGTACCCTATAAACATGAGGTGGTGCACCTCGGTAGGGCAAATGCAAGGAGTCGGTACACTGTTAAGGGCGAGATTCTTAACAGTGTTGCTGAGCAGAGAGATGTTGGGATCCAACTGGCTGCACAGGTCGATGAGGTGGTTAAGAAAGCTGATGGAATGCTCGCTTTTATTAGCTGAGGCAATGAGTCAAGAGGTTATGTTGTAACTCTGTAAAACACTGGTTAAGCCACATCTGGAGTATTACATATAGTCCTGGTTGCCCCACTATGGGAAGGATGTTGAGGCTTTGGAGAGAGTGCAGAAGAGGTTCACCAGGGTGGTCCCTGGTTTAGAAGGCATGTGCTATCATGGGAGGTTGGATAAACTTGGGTTGTTTTCTCTGGAACGGCAGAGAATGAGGGGAACACACATCAAAGTTGCTGGTGAACGCAGCAGGCCAGGCAGCATCTGTAGGAAGAGGTACAATCGACGTTTCAGGCCGAGACCCTTTGTCAGGACTAACTGAAGGAAGAATGAGTAAGGGATTTAAAAGTGGGAGGGGGAGGGGGAGATCCAAAATGATAGGAGAAGACAGGAGGGGGAGGGATGGAGCCAAGAGCTGGACAGGTGATTGGCAAAGGGGATATGAGAGGATCATGGGACAGGAGGTTCGGGAAGAAAGACAAGGGGGGGGCGGAACCCAGAGGATGGGCAAGGGGTATAGTCAGAGGGACAGAGGGAGAAAAAGGAGAGTGAGAGAAAGAATGTGTGTATAAAAATAAATAACAGATGGGGTACGAGGGGGAGGTGGGGCATTAGCGGAAGTTAGAGAAGTCGGTGTTCATGCCATCAGGTTGGAGGCTACCCAGACAGAATATAAGGTGTTGTTCCTCCAACCTGAGTGTGGCTTCATCTTTACAGTAGGGGAGGCCGTGGATGGACATGTCAGAATGGGAATGGGATGTGGAATTAAAATGTGTGGCCACTGGGAGATCCTGCTTCCTCTGGCGGACAGAGAATGAGGGGAGATCTGATCGAGGTTTACAAGATTATGAGAGGTATAGATAGAGCAGACAGACAGTATCTGTTTCCCAGAGTTGAAATATCTCATACCAGAGGCCATGCATTGAAGGTGAGAGGGGTAGGTTCAAGGGGAACGTGAGGAGTAAGTATTTTACTCAGAGAGTGGTCAATGCCTGGAATGCGCTGCCTCGTATGGTGGTAGCGGCAGATACATTCGAAGCTTTTAAGAGATGTTTGGATAGGCACATGGGTGTAAGGAATTTGGGGGGAATATGGACATGGTGTAGGTAGGAGGGATTAGTGTTTGAGTGCTTTTGATTTGCTTTTTAGTGGAACTGGCACAACACTGAGAGCCTACTCCTGTGCTGTACTCTTCTACGTATACATTCTTATTCTCAGATCCCTCACCGCAGGGCAGCAGCTCAACTACCCCTGTCACTTGCACCCAGATCTGCAGCCAAAAACCCTGGAAAGCAAACCAGTCCTGTCCTGGATACATGCAGTTATATGCAACGCGCCGCGGTACCTGTGCCAAAAACACGAGTCAGTCATTACTGAGCTAATATACACCCCAGAGATGATTTAATGGCAAAAGCTTAAATGTTTTTGAAGAAGAATAAAAATGATTTTCAAGTTAAGCCATTTTTCCATTGAAATGAATGTGCCTGCTGTGTTTTGCAAATTACCTCAATTAATAAGAATAAACATTACTGCTCTGCAGTTTTCATTTTGCCCAAAATCAAATGCATGCATTTTAAAAATTCATTCCACAGTTTAGGCAAGGTCTTAGCCAGAATAGAAACTGGAAATAATTCGCAAGATGTGTAGCTCAGGAGGTTGATGGTTGGATTGAGTTCTCTGATCTTGGCAATTTACTTGCAAATGTTTCGTCACCACGTGAGGAAACGTCCATCAGTGCACTGATGATTGTGGAGTTCCCTCCAAATGCTTGGCCTTTTCAATCAGGTGACTGAACGCCATTTTGGAAACTAAAATGTGATGTGGGGAGGAAGTCTCATCTCTGACTGGCTGTGTGGTGAAGCTCGTGTGTTTGTGGTCAGGAGTTTTGCCCTTCTCAGCTCAATTGGCTGTAAAGAGACATGACCTAGTCTCCCTGGTCTCTATTGAATTGAATTGACTTTATTTCTTACATCCTTCACATACACGAGGAGTAAAAATATTTATGTTATGTCTCCGTCTAAATGTGCAATGTCATAGTAATTTATAATAAATAGAACAGTCAATATAACATAGAAATACGCTCAAATCAGCGTGAGTTAATCAGTCTGATGGTCTGGTGGAAGAAGCTGTCCAGAGCCTGTTGGTCCTGGCTTTTATGCTGCGGTACCGTTTCCCGGGTGGTAGCAGCTGGAATAGATTATGGTTGGGGTGACTTGGGTCCCCAATGATCCTTCGGGCCCTTTTCTCACACCTGAATAAATGTCCCGAATCATGGGAAGTTCACAGCTACAGATGCGCTGGGCTGTCCCACACCACTCTCTGCAGAGTCCTGTGATTAAGGGAGGTACAGTCTCATACCAGGCAGTGATGCAGCCAGTCAGGATCCTCTCAATTGTGCCCCTGTAGAAAATTCTTAGGGTTTGGAGGCCCATATCAAACTTCCTCAACCATCTGAGGTGGAAGAGGTGCTGTTATGTCTTTTTCACCACACAGCTGGTGTGTACAGACCACGTGAGGTCCTCGGTGATGTGTATGCTGAGGACTTAAGAGCTGTTTACCCTCTCAGCCCCAGATCCATTGATGTCAATAGGGGTTAGCCCATCTCCATTCCTCCCATAATCCACAACCAGCTCCTTTGTTTTTGTGACATTGAGGGAGAGGTTGTTTTCTTG